>NW_017253172.1:0-514 GCF_001278385.1 Malassezia pachydermatis
CGCCCCGCTCTCTCTCTTTCTTTACCAACTCATGGCTCCTCCACACACCGGTGCGTGATCGCGTGTTCCTGAGCGACGAGCCGGTGCTCAAGCAGTGCTAGATAGTGTTCCCCCATTGTCTAAAATAGGACCCTTTTACCCATTTCGGATCTCCACATCTTCTCCCGTTCCTGCATCACTACTACCCCATACGAAGCCAAGTCGCCCTGGAGGAAAGCCTCGAGCGCGCCGGCATAGAATAGAAGTCCATGTGCAAGGCACAGCTCTACATCACTCTGAAGCGACGCAACCAATATCAAGGAGATCTGCGATATTCATGGTCTCCACCAAGAGCAGTCGGTCCATTACGGTTACTACTACTTACAGCACAACATCTGGATCACAACCAGCGGTCACTTTTCTACGTCTACACTGCAATACATCATCAATCAGATCAGCCCTGGTCTCCTGTCCAGAGTAGACTGCTCATTCGAGCGCATCGCCGTTGGGTGCATACCTTGTCAACTTTTTGGAC
>NW_017253173.1:0-504 GCF_001278385.1 Malassezia pachydermatis
ACTATTATTTAATTTTTGAAAATAATTATATAATAATACTATTACCTCACCGAAGGGTGAAGTAATTGTTTTTTATTAATAATTAATAACCTCAATAATATACAGAAATATATAAGAATAATCAAACAACATCAACAAAGTGTCAGTATAAAATACCTGATTCATAACCTAAATGATGATGATCTGTTAAGTGATATGCAGCTAAACGTCATAATCCTACTGCTAAGAATGCTGTACCTATTATAACGTGTAATCCGTGGAAACCTGTACCAAAGTAGAAACATGATCCGTAAACACTATCAGAGATAGTGAATGAAGATACTGTATATTCTACACCTTGGAAGAAAGTGAAAATAACAGCTAATAAAATTGTAACTACTGTACCATATAATGCACCTTTTCTATTACCTTGTATTAATGAATGATGAGCGTAAGTAATAGTAACACCAGATGATAATAAAATAATTGTATTTAATAATGGTAATTCAAAAGGATTAACACCTT
>NW_017253174.1:0-494 GCF_001278385.1 Malassezia pachydermatis
TATATTGAAATAAAAAGTATAATGAAAAAAGGGAAATAGTTATTTTTAGTCTAAATTTTGTATCTAATAGCTCATATACTATTACATATTGAATCTACTAATATATCTGTCTTATAGTCTTATTGAAATATTTTATTACAAAAAATCTTATTTATTTTCAATAAAATTTTTCTTTTTTCTATACATATATTTCTTAAGAAATTATTTCTTTCATAGACTTTATAACTTATCTAGTAAATTATTTTATATATTTACTTCAATATAAATAACCTATTTCATAGGGTAAAACTTTGGACTCGAACCAAATCCTCCGAATCCACAGATCGGTGCTCTGACCTGTTGAGCTAGATTTACCTCTTACATTTAACATATGTAATATAGTAAAGAATATATTATAATTATGAATAATATATATCCTATAAAATAATATGATTTCTCTAGAATAAAAAGATATTTTATATCAAGAATGAAGATATACTTTTTATTTCAATATA
>NW_017253175.1:0-412 GCF_001278385.1 Malassezia pachydermatis
ACTCTTGTCTCTGTAGGTGTTGTGTCTGTGTCACCATCAATAACGTGCCTCCATCGCGACACTTCGGATATTCATTCCCTGATTGTGATACATTTGGACCATGGAACCCTCGTCTGCATTGCCGCCGGCCGAAACGTGTGATCCAAGAAACCTCCCGCCGACATCCACGGTTATCCCTTGAAAGTCTCGTGGCAACTGTATCCGAGTCGCCATATACCGGGATATTTCTTTGCCATGAACTTGAAGGCAGAAGAAGACAAAGAAAATAACCTAATAGACACAGTTACTGTAGACTAAATCAGTAAAAACCGAGAGGGACCAAGTTAAACCTAAGTCTGACAGGCTTTCAGGTGGACCAACTAAACCCAGTCAGTGCACTGACGTCGTATAGTGGATCCAGCCCAGTCACAGA
>NW_017253176.1:0-411 GCF_001278385.1 Malassezia pachydermatis
TCTTGGTGGTAGTAGCAAATACTCAAATGAGAACTTTGAGGACTGAAGTGGGGAAAGGTTCCATGTGAACAGCAGTTGGACATGGGTTAGTCGATCCTAAGGCATAGGGAAGTTCCGTTTGAAAGGCGCCCTCGTGCGCCGTGTGCCGAAAGGGAAGCCGGTTAATATTCCGGCACCTGGATGTGGATTCTCCACGGCAACGTAACTGAACGCGGAGACATCGGCGGGGGTCCTGGGAAGAGTTCTCTTTTCTTCTTGACGGCCTATCACCCTGAAATCGGTTTGTCCGGAGCTAGGGTTCCACGGCCGGCAGAGCCCTGCACCTTTGCAGGGTCCGGTGCGCCCCCGACGATCCTTGAAAATCCGCGGGAAGGAATAGTTTTCACGCCAGGTCGTACTCATAACCGCAGC
>NW_017253177.1:0-401 GCF_001278385.1 Malassezia pachydermatis
TTATATAAACTAAACGGACTCTCCAGTGACCAAGGAAGATTCTGTAGACCACAACTAACTAACAAAGAGCCAATGAAGAAGAGTAACTAACTTCAAAACATTCGAATACTATGACGCGCAAACATCAACAAATCATCTTTTGACCCCAATAATACCACCTAACTGTACATTATCCAGCATTTGCTAAGAGACTCTCCCCGGAATGTTCGCGCAGCGAAGAGTGACATTTACATCAGGCGCCCAATGGCAATGCATGGGAGGCTGATGAGGTTATTGCTCTGTGTCAAGGTGATTGTCAGTATCTTTCATCTGACCTGGTTAGGAATCCAGGTCACTCACGCCTTCAGAGCAGCAGGCAACGCTCCGAGCTCCTTCTTCATTGCCGCCTGTTATTGGATAAA
>NW_017253178.1:0-399 GCF_001278385.1 Malassezia pachydermatis
AGCCTTTTCCTTTCTCCCGGTTGTGCCATGCGGATGTGGATGCAGCTGCAGGCTGCGGTCGGTCTTGTTTGGAAGCCGCCGGGAGTTCGAAATTGGCAAAGGGGTAGGTAAAATCGCCTAATGAAACATTTTGCAGGCATATATTTTCGAGGTCCGTTTTTATATAAATGGGAAAATATGCTCAAAGCACAGTCATTTGTCGATGGAATTATTGCGGCCCCCCACGGCTACGGGTAGAGACTGTAACGCGAAATCGCAAGTTCGTGAGGTATTTAAAAATTGGGAGAATCATGGTAAATTAGCCGAGCTTTGGGGGTACGTAACGGGACTGCCTACTCAGCCTCCCGCCCAGGGTGGACATCGAGATTTGTTTGTGCTAATGGAATTGGGGGTATAATT
>NW_017253179.1:0-368 GCF_001278385.1 Malassezia pachydermatis
ATGTTGCACCGACGAGACGGACGGCAACTTGGGCCACCACTTGGCTCAGGCCAGGGCTGAGGAGAATACCGACGGGCTCTTCCGCCTCAACCTTCTCTTTCAGCTGAAGCCTGTCCGCCAGACATGTGGCACGGGCTAGCAGTTGCCCATACGTGAGGGCTTGATGCCCGTCCAGCACGGCCATAGCGTCTGGATGTTCTTGAGCATGTTGCGCCAGAACTCTTTCCATCATGGTATAGCAAACCATTGTGGACTCCACCGTTCGAATTGGACTCTTGTCTTAGTGGAAACTTGGATCCAGTTCAGTATATAGGGGCGGTATCTGAACTGAGCGGCTACATGCAAAGGGAGGGTTTGATGAAACATGT
>NW_017253180.1:0-357 GCF_001278385.1 Malassezia pachydermatis
CGACGACGACACTGGCAGTCGCCGTGAACGACCTGGCTTGTTCCTTCCGGTACATTACTATCCTATGGTCTTTGCATATACCCATTGATGCAACCCGCTGATGATTTCCGTGCAGAATCGCAAGCTTCGCCATCTGCAGGGCGTCTCTGTCCGGAATCTCGTTGTTAGTCCGCCGAGTCGACCGCGCGGGAAGACCATCGACGATGACAACATCCCCAACTCGCTCCATACGCCCTTGAAAGCGCTCGCCGAGGATGCAGCGAAACCCTTACATCAGTCGCGCTCCTTCACCGATCTCAAGTCGACCCCCGCCTCCAGCAGCGCAGAAGACCGCCCCCGGAGAGAACAACCACCCCC
>NW_017253181.1:0-354 GCF_001278385.1 Malassezia pachydermatis
TTTGAGCGACCCACCGTACTTTGTTTTGGCCACTAGTAATTTATATATTTCCACTAAAACGCTAGTACCACCCACAGGACCATAACGGAGCACAGGAAGCCAGACATTGGGGATAGCGCGCTATTGACAAGCTATTGACAAGCAGGCCGCCGTTACGCATGCTCTCGCTCGGACGCTCCACACACAGATTACGCGCTTTTCTAGATCTCCGATTTGCAGTGGGCCATGCACCAAAGCTTGACCTTGACATTGGAGGGCCGGGACACACCACTTGGTAAATTCTTTCTTTTCTCGTACTATCTCATTCTCCGATACCCCTACCGCCTTTCCTCTTTCTTTTTCCATTTCTTCCCC
>NW_017253182.1:0-348 GCF_001278385.1 Malassezia pachydermatis
TAGCAGGAAAGTCAGGCAGGACGAAAAGAGATATGAGGGCACAACCAACGGTGATAACACCTTCAATGATGAAAAGCCATCGCCAGCCCCTGATCCCATGCACACCTTCAAGCCCATTGACAATGCCGGCCGCAATGAGTCCACCAAAGGCACCTGATAGAACGGCCGCCGAGATGAACACGCCGAATCTCCTGGACTGCTCGGTCTGCTTGTACCATGATGACAAGACCAGTAATACTCCGGGAGCAAAGCCAGACTCAATGCACCCAATGATGACTCTCAGGACTACCAGCTGCGAGAAGTCCTTGACAACAGCCATGACACAGGTCAATGCGCCCCAGAGAATCA
>NW_017253143.1:0-149241 GCF_001278385.1 Malassezia pachydermatis
GGCCACCACGGCCACCACGGCCACCACGGCCACCACTACGGCGACGTCGCCCCTCCCGCAACACTTGTTCGCATACACGTCAGCCACCCATGTTCAAGGAGCAAGTGGGGGGCGCAAGGCTCGACGTCCGGCGTCCCTCCCAGTCCTCTGCCAGCGCACTCCCCACTCTCCCAAACGGAAGAGGGGGCTCTTATTTATCTCTCCGCAATAATCTCTCGTGTTTACAGCCGCTCTCACTCTGGCACTCGTGTTTCTTTTTCTTATGTAATATTTATTCCAATTCATGGCTAATCTGGACTCAATGAATTCGCTTTACTCTCTAGTTCAGGCCTTCTTCCTTCTGCGCCTAATCCTCTCCTCTGACGTTTATTTCTGCCTCTCAGACTGCTATGCTATGACAACTCCTTCAGTCCTGGCCTCTCCCACACGTTGCTGCGCTCCCTTTTCATTACGTGCCCGACGTGCTGCTTCGAGAGTCTCTTAAAGTGGAGGTGTCAGTCGCTGTGCTTGCATTGTCACTTAATTACAGTGCAACCACTCCCGCGTTCGCATGGTATCTGCGTCGTATCTGCGTAGCGCAATAGCCAATCGAGTGCGGTGACTCCTTGTTTTCACTATGATTGATGACTACTTACGTCATCAATCGGAATGCATAAATCGTATGCCTATCTCTCTCCAGATCGGCAGAGAGAGTTGGCGATGATATCCCTCTCATGAAACAAGGGAGACAGCTCTCGCACCATGCACGTTCTCAACAAACTTGAATTACCTTTAACAACATCTTTCCTTATTATTCTCATTTTATTATCCGACATTTCATCATGTCTCAATATCAGTTTTTCTGTGAATCATCATGCTGTTATTCCTACCGGCTATCATCAAGCTTCCGATGAAGACGGCCTTGGGTATATGGCACGTAACGATAATCATCCTTTCAATTATGAAAGGGAAGATAAAGAATTCATGGAATGGTACTATGAGAATGGTATTCACACTTTTCTACCCTTAGGCATTGGCAATAACACTAGCAACCATACACTAGTTGCTACAAGCAATTCTCGCATTGTTGCCAATGTTACTACGAATGTCCATGTTCAGCCCTACGATCCAGCTTTACTTACTGGTGATATTCAAGAAACATCTCCTTCTTCTAGAAGCGATTCGCAAGACGATTTTCACAATAGAGAGAGCACAGTTGCTGAAAATGGCGTAAGACGAGAATCTGACGAATGAGGTTATGATGTAAGAAATTCTTATACACAGCGCGGGTGCATGCGGTGAGAGTGAGCAGGGTGGAGGACCGTGCGACAGCCTCGTTCCTGCGCTATGAGAGCACACGCCTTCTTCTTCTTCTTCCCCTCTTGAGGCCTCTCAAACCCCAGCCAGGTCTTCAGTTTTCGGTCTGAAACTCGAGTGGTCTGCTTGGTATTCAACGCGATAATACTGCCAAATTCCCCACGCCTCCCCGTTTAGATGAAGGTGTGGGATACGGCTCCCTCGTTTTTTTTTAAAAAAAATTTTGCCCTTCGATATCGTCCTGCATGCAATACACTCCGTCAATCTTCACCGGGGACACACCTAAGCTCGCCGTCTGTTTCGAACGATGCTTCTCAGGTGAACCCGGCTGGCTTCCTGTCAGGTGCCCTGGACGGCCACATTCCGCCCGATGCAATCCAGTCCCAAAACGATAGCATCGTAAAGAGACGGTTCAGTTTAAATAGTACCTCCATCGATGAGAGAGGCCACGACATGGAAACTCGGTTCAAAATCATGAATCTTTTTTGGATCATCTACGGTGTTACACTTTCTTGCTTGTACCGCTTTCGCTCTTTCGCAACTTAGAATGATTATACAGCATTACATTCCACATTTCGTGCAGTCGGTTCATGGGGGTTATGCAACGAGAAAGGTGTTCATCACTCCACACGCACCAAATCACAGCTGAAGCTACAGGCATGAACGTCAGTACCACTACATCCCCGAAGCTTAGGGAAATGTCAAGAGTGCTTCCGCTTCGGCTTATCCAAGTATAAGACACAAGTCCTTTAGCATTTCGCGTTGAGAGTGGCTTTTCATTCGTCTTTTGAAAATGAAGGGACTGAGTATGTAACCCATGAGCGGATACCAGCATTTGAGTCAATTCACATAATACAATAAATATTACATATTACAATGCCAGTTTCATCTTATTTTCTCTTAAGTGTGACGCGATGGTCAATTCTGCTGCTCTCTCTTTTATACATGATGAACTACCGGCAATGAGAGAAAGCACGGGACATAATTCACTCTTTATTTTTAGTATCCTCAAATTCTCTCATTCTACTTTCTCTTGTTACTAAGCAAGATTTTTTTTTTTCGACAATCAGAATTCTGTAAGAGGGAAGTCATTGTGAGTGGTGTTGCTATCAGATTTCTCTATCAAATCAATGATCGCTCTATATGTATATATATTTTCTTTTCTAAACCCAGATATCTTGCGCATCCGATCCTGAATCCATATCTTTGCATTGAGGCGCACAGTCTCTATCACTCGAGAGATTCGAACAAATCCGATAATTGCATAAAGTTTGCCTTCTGAGTCATTCGACATGACACGCACACATGCATTACTCGGAATTTGATTATTTCCGTCTTGGATCGGCTTAATGTCTTTCTTTGCGTTGTCTGTGAACATAGTTTTGAAGTAATTCGTCTCCAACACAAACTCGACGAAACCAGGTGTTCCACAAAAGTCTTCTCCACCGCTCTCTTTAGATCAGCTCTCAGTTAGCACGTTCCAAATCTTCATCTTCACATATCACTTCACATCATCAATATCGTTACGAAAGTGCTTGTTCAAATAAAAGGTTTTTATTCCTTAAAAGCTGCTCACTTATTCTCCCATCTCTCATTTATTTCTGGTCTCTCTGCCTATGAAGCTCTCAATTTCCGCCTTCTGTTTGCATTGCTCGCTTTTTAGAGTCGCCTCGCGCCATCGATCCATATTCGGTCTCCTGTTTCCTTCTGATTAGTCTACAAGAAGTCTTGCTAAAGGGAGATTTCTGTAGGAATAACGAAATGTGCATGCCAATAAGTACTTCTAAGCATAAAACAATACAAGATTAAAAGAGTACGATCCAGCCGTGAGCATATGACATGTTGCATGTACTTGGCCAAGCACTCCCACGTGTGCATATAACACAAGATTTCATTAATTTGGTCCACTCAGAGGTCGCGTCGTGACACGTGCCCCGCATCCTTGCGCAGGGACCACCGACCACAACACTCCCTTCACCGCTTCCTACGATGATCGCGCTGGCTCTCTGGTTTGTTGTCGCCTCGCTCGTGCAGGCTGCCTCGATCGATTCACTGTACCCGAACCTGACGGACCCGTCGGTCATCACGCAAAACACGTACAATGCCATCATGAAGGGAGCCAAGCATGAGTCGCGTACGTCCGCGTCGGATGGCTCGTACAACTACTGCTCGATGCCGCATCCGTCGACGAGCTTTTACAAGGAACCGGAGCCGATCAAGAACGGCACGGCGAAGGCGAAGCTGTCGAACGTGCTCTACATCCAGCGCCACCAGAAGCGCACGGCGTACCACATTTATCCGCACGGCGAGAACCAAGTGTACGACTGCACGGATGTGCGTCCGTCCGGCATGGCGAGTCCCAGCAATGGCGATCTCGCGCAGCCCATGCCGGTGTATGCAGCTACGTACGTGGACGAGAGCAACCCACTCAACGACGCGTTCACCAAGTCCACGTGTCAGTTCCCGCAGCTCACGATCGGTGGGTTCTTGGACGGTGTGCAGCACGGCCAGGAACTGCGTGCTCTGTACGGCGACAAGTACCAGGTGATTCCCTCGGACCCGTCGCCAGAGACGGTGTGGCTGCGCTCGTCGACGGCGGCGCTGACGCAGAACTCGGCCTCGGGCGTGCTGCGTGGCCTGTGGCCGAACGTGACGCGCCCGCTGCCGCTGCACCAGGAGTCGGACAACATCGATACGCACGAGCCGCCGTGTGATCGCAAGAGCGCGCTTCTCTCGGCGTCGAAGGAGGCGGACGTGTGGAAGAAGCACTTGGACGTCACGGCCTCGCTGCGCAAGGAGCTCGAGTCGATGCTGGGCACCGACGAGAGCGACTGGCAGGCGGACTGGGACCACTACAACGACAACTTCCAAGCGCGTTTGTGCAATGGCTACGACCTGCCGTGTGCGCAGGACGGCTCAGGCAAGTGTGTCACAAAGGAGCAGGCGAACGCTGTGTTCACGGCTGGCGACTGGGAGTACAACTACTACTGGGTCGCGCGTGAGAATGTGACGGAGGCCATTCAGCTCACGAGCGGCCTGTACATTGCGGACCTGATTGAGCAGCTGCGTGGCATGGCTGACGGCTCGTCGACGCTGCGCTACATCCACCACTTTATGCACGACGGCGATATCGGTCCGTTGGCCGGCTCGCTCGGTATCGAGTCGCTGCGCTGGCCTGGTATGGCGTCGAACATTGCGCTGGAGCTCTGGAAGACGGACGACCACCAGACGTATGTCCGTGTGCTGTACGGGGGACAGACCATTCGCTCGCGCCACGGTCATTTCGAGTGGATGCCCGCCGACCAGTTCCTCTCGCTCTGGCAAAAGTACGTGCCCCACAACTTTGTGCAGCAGTGCAGCCAGGCGTAGCGGGCCATGTCACCCAGCGCTGTACGTAGGTGTATATCATCTACAGTTTCGTTTGTCCCCACGTGTACCTGACACGTGCCTGATTGGGCGGAACTCCGCACGCGCTCACGACTTGACGATCGCAATGCAGACGCGTGTGTCGCGAGACACCCTTGCTCCTCCATGACCCGCGCTCTCTCGCTGCTGTTAGCCGGCGTCGCTGCGCTGTGTGTCAGCACACACGGCGCAGCCGCCGCATCGTCCAAAGAGTTCTACACACTGCCTGTGAACAACACGGGCGCTACGCCTGTGTACACCGCCGCCAAGGCCTTCCCTACATCGGACTTTGCCAGCATGTACTTTATGCCGACAGGGCAGGAAGCCGAGCCGCGTCCTGTCATCACAGATGTACACGGAAAGTCTTTCCCTGATGCGCTCAACGACCCGGCGCACATGACGACGACAGCGCCATCAGCCACTGGCGTCTTGCCTCTCCCGTCGCCGAGCGCGCACGCGTCGAACCAGCTCCCGGACCAGATTCACGAGCAGGTCGCGCAGACGCTCCGCAACTCGAGTATGTCCAAGTGCGACCGCTGCAAGCAGTCGCTGCGCCTCGGCCAGCAACTCGCGCAGGCGATGCCCGACGCTGTGCCGTCGCAACTTATCTCCCTGTGCAAGGAGTTCCAGTACGAGCGCTATGGCCATAGCCCCGACACGAACCGTACGTGTGAGCTGTCGTACACGCGCGGCGGTGAGGGCGGTGCGTTCACGCAGCTGCTGTCGTACGCTGACTTGTCTGACGACAGCACAGACGCCGACTATATCTGCTCGCAGCTGTTCTACGGCTTCTGCCCCGTGCCGGCGCCACGCACGCTGTCGGACGATTTCCTCGATACGTGGTTCCAGGGCCAGCGTGAGGCGTCGCAGGACGTCGCGACGCGCTCCAAGAAGGTCGGCACACCGTCGAACGATACGCTCAAAGTCCTGTGGACGTCCGATATTCATCTGGACGGCCGCTACGCGGTCGGCGCTGAGGCTGAATGCACGTACGGCTACTGCTGCCACAGTAATTCGTTCAACAGCTCGGTGTTTGCGCATCACGGGTACCTCACGAACGGCACGACTGTGCCGCCTGCGAACATCTCGACTGCCGCGCCGTACTGGGGCTACGAAGGCTGCGATGCTCCCTGGTCGCTGGTTGCCTCGGCGTTTGAAACAATGAAGCAGCTCGGCGGTGAGCAAGGCTACGATCTCGCGCTGTACACGGGCGATCTGGTGAACCATGGCGAGACGTGGGACGAATCCGAAGACTTGGTCAAGTACGCGGAGTCGGCGCTGTACGACATGATGCGCCGCTACCTCGGCAACACCACAGTGATCACTGCGATCGGCAATCACGACTCGTACCCAACCGAGCTCGCTGCACCGCACTCATTGCCGGACAACCGCTCAGCGCAATTCAGCTGGGACTGGGACTACGTCTCGGCGCTGTGGGCCAAGGAAGGCTGGCTCTCGGACCAGGAGGCTAACATGGTCCGTACGCACTATGGCGGCTACTCGATCCGCCCTCGTCAGGGCCTGCGCCTGATCTCGTTCAACGCAGACTTTTGGTACACAGGCAACATGTTCAACTTTATCAACACGTCCCACCCGGACGTCAGCGGCGTCCTTCGTTTCGTGACAGACGAGCTGCAGGCCGCTGAAGAGGCGAACGAACGTGCGTGGGTCATGGCGCACGTCCTCCCTGGCTGGGACGGCTACAGCACGATGGACTTGCCTACGAACCTGTTCTACCAGATCGTCACGCGGTACCAGCACACGATCGCGCACATGTTCTTCGGACATTCGCACGAAGATACGTTCAGTGTGTATTTCCACTCGACGAATGGCAATGTCACCAGCGTAGCGCGCAACACGAGCAACGCTGTTGGCATTTCGTCGTTCTCGCCGTCCGTCACGCCCCTGACCAACATGAACCCAGGCATCCGCGTCGTCGAAATCGACCCGGAGACGTACGAGATGATGGACTACCACCAGTACTACACGCCCTTGCAGGACGTGCAGAACGCGACCGAGACGGACCACGGCCTCGTGTGGTACAAGCTGTATAGCGCTCGCGCGACGTACAGCAACTTTAGCGCGGCGCAGGCCGCCGGCACGTATGCGGCCCCTGTCGCCTTGGACGACGGCCATTGGCCCGCCTCCGCGCCCCTCAACGCGTCGTTCTGGGCGTCGGTCGCGGATGAAGTGGAGGTCCGCCCGGCGCTCGCGACACTGTTTAACCACTTCCAGGGCCGAAACAGTCCAATGTCGCCGCCCTGCGAGGGACAGGCATGCGCTACGGCGAAAGCCTGCTTCATGCGCGCAGGCTCGTACGCGCTAGGCAAGGCGTGTGGCAGTAAGTACTCCACCGTGCAGTAAGTACTTTTATTCCATCTAGGCCGATAGCCCAAGGAAATGAAATGAAATGTGGAGTCATTACGCCCACCCAACATACGCCGCTTTTCTTGATGCCACCATCGGCGTCGTCGCTGACCTCGCATGACGACGAGGTAGACTTTTCGCCACACTCCCAGAGCATCCCGAATGGCGGCCTTAAGGCTTGGTCGCAGGTGTTTGCCGCCTTCCTCATCTACTTCAATATATGGGGGTTTACCAATACATTTGGCGCCTACCAAACGTACTATGAGCAAATCTGGCCGGACAAGTCGTCCTCGACCATTGCGTGGATCGGATCGATCCAGACGTTTCTGCTCTACTCGCTCGGGATGATCACCGGCCCGATCTTCGACATGGGCTACTATCGGTACCTCGAAGCTGGCGGGTTTGTCCTGCTCATCGTGGGGATCATGATGACGAGCTTGTGCACCGAGTACTGGCAGGCGATGCTGGCGCAGGGCCTGTGTGTCGGTCTCGGGACAGGCATGCTGTACATCCCATGCGCGACCATCCCAGCGACGTACTTTACCACCAAGCGGCCGTTCACGGCCGGCCTCGCGTCGATGGGCAGCAGTATCGGCGCGACGATCTACTCGATCGTTTTTCACAAGTTGGAGCCGCGTGTCGGCTTCAAAATGGCGACGCAGGCGATCGGATACATTGCGCTGGGCACATTGGCCATAGCCCTTGCGATCTTGCATGCGCGTGTGAAAAGCACAACGCCGCGCAGTCTCAAAACATTTATGGCGTTCACCGAGCCGCCGTTTGCCGTGTACGCCTGGTCCATTTTCTTCTTCTTCATGGGCATGTATATACCCTTTTTCTACATCTCGTCGTACGCCATTGAAAAGGTCAAGCTGAATGCCGAGATGGGCTTCTACATGATCACGATCCTCAATGCAGGGAGTGTCCTGGGCCGCGTGATTCCCAACTACATTGCGAGCCACATTGGCACGTTCAACGTGACAATTCCCTCGGCCCTCGTTGCGATGATCCTCGCGTTCGTGTGGCTAGCCATCGACAATCTAGGCGGCTTGATCGTATTTGGTATCCTCTTTGGCATGACTTCCGGGACGTACGTGTCCATGATGTCAGCGACCGTCGCATCGATTAGCGACGATATCCGCCTGCTAGGCGGCCGCATCGGCCTGATTTTCTTGTCGGGCGGAATCGGTGTACTGATCGGCAATCCCATCGCGGGTGTCCTGATTGACAGGCAAGACGGCAGCTACTGGAAAATGCAGCTGTTCTGTGCCATCTTGTTGGTAGTCGCGACGTGCCTCGCTTTCGTGGCCAGGTGGCTCCTGGTCAAGAATACGCTGTGGGTACGTGTGTAATAATTTAAATCTCCACGTACCAAGAAAATAAACTTTTCCCCACGTCTTCCATGCCCACCTTGGACGACGGAGCAGGGCCGGACAAGGTCGAGGACGACCAGGCGTCCGCGCACATTCACTCGCCTCACTCGGACGATATCCCCGATGGCGGCATCATCGCGTGGCTCCAAGTCTTGGGCTCGTTCCTCATCTACTTCAACAACTGGGGCTTGGCCAACTCGTTCGGTGTGTACCAGACATACTACGAACGCGCATGGCCGCTCGAGAGCTCATCGAACATTTCGTGGATCGGCGCTATCCAGTCGTTCCTTCTGTCCAGTCTGAGCCTGTTTGTGGGCCCCCTCTTTGATATGGGGTACTACCTGTACTTGGAAGTCGTTGGCGCCATCCTCATTATCGTCGGCGTGATGATGACCAGTCTCTGCACAACCTACTGGCAGGCCATGCTTGCGCAGGGACTCTGCATCGGTATCGGGAGCAGCTGCCTGTACATTCCGTCCGTGAGCATTCCTACTGCGTACTTTTCGAAAAAGCGCCCTTTTGCGTCGGGCCTCGCGACGTTGGGCAGCAGTGTCGGCGCGATCGTCTATTCGATCGTCTTCCATACCCTCGAGCCGACGCATGGATTCGAACAGGCGACACGCGCAATTGGGTACATTGCGCTTGGGACCCTGGTCGTGGCCGTCGCGCTCCTGCGCCCACGGCTGCGTACGAAAACGCGGCGCAGCATCAATTCGTTTGGCGCGCTGCGCGAGCCAGCGTACGCCAGTTATACACTCTCGATCTTTTTCATGTTCATGGGCATGTACATCCCGTTCTTCTACATCACCTCCTACGGCATCGATAAAATGCATCTCGAGAGGCACATGAGTTTCTACCTGATTGCCATCCTCAACGCCGGGAGCGCCGTCGGCCGCATCCTGCCCAACTTTGTCGCGAACTACGTCGGAACGTTCAACGTGCTCGTGCCTGCTACCGTGCTGACTATGATCATGGCGTACGTATGGATCGCCGTGCATACCCTCGGCGGGATTGTGGTGTTTGCCCTGCTTTTCGGCATGGCGTCAGGCGCGTATGTAAGTCTGCAAGCCGCAGCGGTCGCTGCTCTCAGTCGCGACATGCGCGTCTTTGGCGGGCGTATGGGCCTGGTGTTCCTCTCCGGCGGCCTTGGCGCGCTGATCGGCAATCCCATTGCGGGTGTGTTGGTGAATCGCACTACAGGCAGCTACTGGCGCACACAGGTGTTTAGCGGCTCGTTGGTCGCAGGCGCTGCGCTCTGCCTCGTTGCATGCCGCTGGATCCTCGTACGTACCAAGTGGCTCGTCAAGGTGTAATTACAGCGACGCAGCCATCTGCAGCGCCTGGCGCTGCCGCACCGCCGCCTCGACAACCTGCGCCATGGCCAGCACTTTCTCTTCTTGGAAGCGGCGGCCCATCAGCTGGATGCCGATCGGCATGCCTTTCACCATCGACGGGTCGTACGCCTCGTACGCCTCTTCGTCCACACTCGACAAAAAGTCGTCGCGCGCCGGTTTCGGAAGCGGCTCAGCGGTCGCCAGCGGCATCGAGACCGACGGGTAATGCAGGACATTGCCTACTGGCGTGTAGCCATGGTACACGGTCCCACCGCGTTTCCAGCATACAACCCCCGTATTCGGCATCAAAAGACCGTCCATCGGGCGCCCACACTCGCTCTGCGTCGCGGTCTCGTTCCACGCCTGTTCGTACTCGGCCCGGAATTCATGCAGCGTCTCCGCCTGGTCGTACGCCTCGGCAATCGTAATCGCCGGACGCTCGCCCTTCGCTGCGCCAATCATCTCCGCCACCTCGTCAATGAGCGTCTCGCCTCCTTCCTCAATCAAGTCGTGGATCTGCTCGCCCCCCGTCTGGCACATAATGCCCAGCCACAGTGCCAGCGCTTGGCCGTGATCCGGGGGCGTAAACTCAATCACTTCATGCCCGGCATCCCGCATCGCCTCTGCAACCTCACGCAGCGCCTTTTCAATCGGCGGCTGCGGATGCACGACTCCGTCGCTGACCAGCAGACCCAGCACCAGTTTGGGAGCGAGCGTCACAGGCCGCCACGGCAGCTCAACTACGGAAGGATCCCTGAGCCATGGCTGGTCCGCCAGCGCGAGCTGCGTAAACACCTGCAGCGCGCCTAGCGAGTTGGCCATGGGGCCCACCACGGCAGGGACCAGCACTTGGCCTGGCAAAATCCGACGCACACCGTCCGTGGAGAACCGGCCGGGCGTCACCTTGAGACCCCACACACCCGCGACACTCGCCGGCAAGCGAATGGAGCCGCCAATGTCCGAGCCCACACCCAGCGGCGCGCCACGCAGCGATAACAGCGTGCCTTCACCGCCGGACGACCCCGCCGCAGAGCAGAGGCGGTTGTGCGCGTTGCGCGTCCACCCAAAAATGTTGTTGATCGACTCGGCACACATCATGCTGGTCGGCACATTCGTCTTGACGTAGAACACGGCACCCGCTTTCCGTAGCATCGCCACCACGCCTGCCTCGTCTTCGCGCGTAGCCTTCTCACCGAGCCACGCTACAAAGCCCACAGTCGTATCACCGCCCTCGACGTAGAACAGGTCTTTCAGCGACACGGGCAGGCCATGCAGCGGGCCGACAGGTGTGCCGGTCTTCGCCAGGTGTGCATCCAGCTCATCGGCTCGCGCTAGCGCCGAGGGCAGCAGGAATTCAGTCAGGCAGCTGGTCAACTGCTGTGCAACGGCCGCTCGGTGCGCAAACGCCGTGACGACAGCGCGCGACGTCAGTGTGCCTGACTGCAGATGCGTGCACAGCGTCTCGAACGGCATATCCGTAATACGTCGCTCTTCCGCAGAGAGCTGCGACGCACAAAAATCAATCACATTCGGCATCGACTCAGGCGTAGGTACGTCTGCAAGGCGCCATTCTTTCGGGATAGCCTCCGCAAGCGCTTGGCGCTTCGCTGCGATACGTTGCTCTGCCTCCGGCGTCATGAGAGAGTGGGGAAAAACACCCTCCGCGTCAGCGTCCACGTGGGATGTTGGTACGCCGACCAAGAAAGGGAATTATCACCACGTGCGAACCTTAACATCGGGGCGGCGATAACACTCGCGCTACGCTCTCCCGCCTACTCGCCAGCATGGGCAAATCGAAGGAGGAGAGGGCGGCCGAAGAGGCCGCCCATCTCGAGGCCATGGGCCAGAAGCAAGAGCTGCACAAGAACTTCTCGTTCCTGTCCTTGCTGGGTCTCGCCTTTGCTATTTTGAACTCATGGACAGCGCTGTCCGTCTCGATGCAAGTGTCCCTGCCTAGCGGTGGCCCCAGCTCCGTGATCTGGGGTCTCATTACGGCCGGTGTAGGCAATCTCTGCGTCTCACTCTCCCTCGGAGAATTCCTATCAGCATATCCCATTGCCAGTGGGCAGTACTACTGGACGGCGTGCGTTTGCCCACCCAAGTACCGCGGTTTCATGTCCTACTTTGTCGGCTGGCTCAGTGCAGGTGGCTGGGTCGCGATGAATGCCACAGGCCCGTTGCTGGGTAGTCAGCTGATTACCGGTCTGATCTACATTATGGACAAGACCTACGAGCCGCAGCGCTGGCAACAGTTCTGTTTGTACCTGGCCTTTGCGTTTATTGGCTTCTTTGTCAATGTGTTTGGCAATCGCCTCCTGCCGATCATCGATAAAGTCGCATTCTACTGGTCGCTGACCGGTTTCATCATGACCTCGATCACAGTCCTCGCCTGTGCCTCGCCGGAGTATCCTACTGGCACTTGGGTCTACACGCGCTTTGTCAACGAAACAGGCTGGCCGAACGGCTTTGCATGGCTGCTGGGTCTCTTGCAAGGCGCCTTTGGCCTCGCTGCATATGACTCCGTGGCGCACATGATCGAAGAGATTCCCAAGCCCCGGAAGCAGGGACCTCTCGTCATGGTCTGCGCTGTGCTGATCGGTATCATGACCGGTTTCCTCTTCCTGTCCTCCGTACTTTTCGGTTCAGGAGGCGAGCGCAACCTGCAGAGCTTGATCGATGCTGCGAGTGAGACGGCCCTGATTACCATCTACGAAATCGCGACGAACAACCGCGCCGGCGCCGTGTGCCTGACCATGTTCCCGCTGATTTGCATGGTGTTTACGACGACGAGTCTGTTTACTGCGTCGAGTCGTATGGTGTACGCGTTTGCCCGTGACGACGGTTTGTTCTTCTCAAAAGATCTCGCAAAGGTCGATAAGCATCTGCACTCACCAGTGAATGCACTGTGCTTGTCGTTGGTCGGTGTGATTATTTTCGGCTGTGTCTACATCGGCTCGGCTAGCGCATTCAATGCAATTAGCTCCGCGGCCGTGGTCTGGCTCAACTTGTCGTACATCATCCCTATCGGTGTCAATCTGTTCAGTGGACGCAAGCTGCTCCCTGACCGCCCGTTCAGGCTGCCCAACACCCTGGGCTACCTCCTCAACATCGTCGGCCTTCTCTACGTCACACTCACCACAGTCCTGTTCCACTTCCCACCCTTCCTACCTGTGACGGGTGATAATATGAACTACTGTGTGGTGGCGTTTGCGATCTTGGAGATCTTGTGCCTGGGCTGGTGGCTCCTGTATGCCATGCGCCATTACAAGGGCCCCGCTGTGGAGGGCATAATGCCAGGCACCGCGCCAGGCAAGCAGCCTGACGAGATGCTCGTGACAAAGGCGGATGGCGAGAAGCCGTTCTAATGTCGGATCTCCGCTTCAATGTTGCATAGTTGTATGATATTACACCATCTATTTGGTTTACACGCAGGAAATAAACAATACCATCTCAAGACGCAGCGTAGATAAGCGTGAGTGCATTTGCAATTAATATCACCTCAGCTGCGCTAGGTGGTGGCACAGCGCTGGCCGCAGTCATTCTTTTCTTTGCGCTCGAATATGTGGACGGACCTAATATGGATTTCCTGGAGAACGGCTGGTGGGGGAATGTTGCATGGACGAACACGGCAGATGCTATGCAGGCACCCTATCTAACGGATCTCCCTCTAACCAATGCGCAGGGCGAGCCTGTGTTTGCCGGGACACCTCTACAGCTGGATTCCCAGCTACGTGAACGAATATTATGCTATAGTGCGAATTGGGGTATATGGTGATTAATATGTCGGAGGGTTTTGTAGCGCAAATTTGACCCAGGTAGAGCGCGAGAGCCATTCCCATTTTAACCGAGATGAATTAATACATCATGTGATAGGGGCGCTTGAGCAAATCTGCACTTCATTCCTTGCTGCGCGAAACCCAATGTATGTGGGGTTGATTCGCGCAGCGAATCAATGCAAATGAATTTGCGGAGAGATATCTCCCTTCTTGTGGCGCCAATTAGTGTGCGTCACGTTATCATTGACTTGCAGAGACGACTGAATCACTGTGCTATCTAGCCCAAATCTCAGGGGTAAAGGATGGCGAATGGCGCCATATATTGGAACACAAATATGGCTTAGTCTTTTTCCCTTGCCAGGTACGCTCCCTGCTATCCACGCCTCCTCCTATGTGGGACGAGAAGCCAAGCGTCATCAATGGGGTCTACATGGTGGACCCTGTTGTGTCCCATCCCAGCGAAGATATGTACAACCCACACGACCCTGTCACAGAGCTCGAAGTCAAGCAAGTGGAGCACGAACTTCATGAGGTCGTTGATGATCGCATTGACGATCCCAACATGGATCCGGGGTTTGTTCGTGCGGCGGAAGAAGCAATGGAAGAAGGTGACATCAAGCACGAGGTGGAACTCGGCCAGCTTTTGGAAGAGGACTCGCCATACCCCGAAGTGCGATCGTCTATCAGCAATGTCGACGACCCTGATATGCCTGTGCTTACGTTCCGCTCGATGCTCCTCGGTCTCATTACAGTGATTGTTGTGCCCGGTTTGAACCAGTTCTTGTACCTGCGTTTCCCTTCCACCACGATCACTCCCTATGTGATTACCATTGTTGTCTATCCCTTTGGTCAATTCATGGCGTGGTGTCTGCCCAGGTGGACATGGCATACCCGGATTGGTAAAATCACGCTGAACAATGGACCATTCAATGTCAAGGAGCACTCTCTAATCTCAATTATGGGTTTGATGTCGTACCAATCTGCTTATGCAGCCGGTATCCCTGCCGTGCAAAAGTTTACGTACGATATGCAGGACTGGGGTTATGGATATGGCATTCTGCTGATCCTCAGTACGCAGCTTCTTGGCCTTTCTTTTGCTACCTTTTGTCGCCGATTCTTGGTATGGCCAGCGTCCATGATCTGGCCTAACAATTTACCTCGCGCTGCGCTGTTGAACTCTATGCATGGTATCAAGTCTGACACATTCACTGGCATGAGTCGCATCAAGTTTTTCTGGATCATGTTCGCCATTCTTTTCTGCTACCAATTCTTCCCTACGTATATTTTCGTCATGCTCAGCATCGGTAACTGGTTTACTGTTATTGCTCCAAAGAATGTTGTCCTCAATCAAATTCTTGGGACTTCGAGTGGATTGGGTTTGCTGCCATTCACGTTCGACTGGACTGTAATTTCTTACGCTGTTGCACCCCTTGCTACTCCGTGGTGGACACAAGCCAATTTGTTGGTGGGCTTCATTATCTTTTTTGTTATTGTATGCCCGGCCATGTACTATACGAATGTGTGGAATGGAAAGTATCTGCCTATGTTCAGTACAACATCGTTTGACCGCTTTGGCAAGAAGTACGATGTCTCCCGTGTCGTCCAGAAGATGGCTCCGGGAAGCATGTCGGCCCCTATGTTTGATGCCGAGGCCTATAACAATTACTCCCTCATTTATTTGCCATCGGCATTGACAGTCAGCTACTTTCTTTCATTCGCTTCTGTCACGGCGGTTTTGGTACATGTGGGTCTATTCCATGGCAAACAGATTTGGCGTCAAGTACGCAGCAACCCATTGTCAGCGAATGACGTGCATTTGCGCCTCATGTCTAAGTACAAGGAAACGCCTTTCTACTGGTACTTTGCCCTGTTCTTGGCCGCATTTGGCATGGGTATCGGAGCTGTGGAAGGCTGGCCGACAGGTCATCCATGGTGGGCCTTCATTGTCGCTATTGCTATTGGCGTTGTCTTCCTGCTTCCCATCGGGACAATCATGGCCATTTCAAACCAAGAAGTGGGCTTGAATATGATATCTGAGTTGATTGTTGGCTATATGCTCCCAGGACGTCCCATTGCTATGATGATTTTCAAAACAACAATGTACATGATTACATATCAAGGTATTCAATTCCTTCAGGACCAGAAACTAGCACACTACATGAAAATTCCCCCTCGCATTGTGTTTGGAGCCCAAGTGTTTGCCACAATTGTAGGCGGTTGCGTTCAACTGGCCGTACAGGACTGGGCCTTCAGTAATATTAATGACATCTGTCAACCGAACCAGGCAAACAAGTTCAATTGCGCCTCTTATACTGTGTTTGGTACCGCCAGTATTATTTGGGGTCTGATCGGCCCCGGTAATATGTTCAGCCCTGGCAAGAAGTACAATGATCTCATGTGGGGCTTTTTGGTGGGAGCCGTGGCACCCATTCCCATCTGGCTGCTTGCCAAAAAGTTCCCTAAAGGCCGGTTCCATTTGATCAATCTACCTGTGCTGTTTACCGGCACAGGTCTAATTCCGCCTGCGACGGGTGTCAACTACCTTTCTCCCATTGCTATTGGCTTCCTGACCCAATACCTCTGGAAGCGCTACCGTTTCAAGAGTTGGTTCAAGTACAACTACATTCTCTCAGCGGCATTGGATGGTGCCTCTGCTATTGGAGTGGTGTTCATTTTCTTCGTGCTTCAGTACGTTCATGGTCAAAACGAGAATGCACCGAACCAGCACTTCTATTTGAATGGATGGTGGGGCAACACGGCACCGTTTAGTACACTGGATGGTGGTGCTGAGTTTGATGATGTCCCTCACTTCGCTGTCTATCAGCTAGCTAAGGGAGAGGCCTTCGAGGGTACACCCCTTCAAGTAGGCTTGCCAGCTGCGTAAAAAGAGAGAATATAGCACGTTACGGGGTTTGATACGCAGGTGCAAAGTGGTCACAATCCACAGTGATTACGTATGATGACAGTTGATTATTCAGATTGAGTTTCAACGCGACAGTTCTATCACTGCCGCATACGGACCTTAGTATCATGGATCCATCGGAGGACGACATAGTACAGTCGTATTTCACAGTGGGATTGGCTGAGCACTTGGAGCCATTGCCTCAGTTGCTCTATGAAATCGTCCAGGATACGTCGGAAGCTGGCGATTCAGATGATGATATGAGCGTGGGGCAAGGACAGCGACTGCGTCCACAGCTTCGGACATTTGCGCCCGCGCCCTTATCATCCCTGAAAAGCAAGGTATCGGTGCCGGTGAACCGGGAGTGTATCAAGATATGGTCCAAGCTTCTCGTTATGCTTGATGGAGCTGATGCCGATCCGCATTTCTGGCACCTGCGCCAGTTCTTTGACGCCCGTATCCACGCGCCGGAGCAGGCTCGGCAAGATGCGGACGAGGAAGAGGAGGCGGATACGCATCCGTCCCCTCTAGAGCGACGCAGCTCGATGCGTAGTACTGGGTTCCGTGCCCCCAAAATCCAGTGGTCACGCCGGCCTACGATCTCTACCGTGGAGGAAATTCAGCCTATGCGTTCGTTCCTAGGCTCCATTCGGCGGGGCAGTACGCGTCGACCAATACAAGAGGCCGATGTACCACGCACCGACATGTATGAGATCTGGGTGGGAACGGAGACGGAGCGGAAATGCATTCATTTCCCCGTGCGTTTGGATCTGCATTCCGTGGGCCTTGCCAACCCACGAATGCAGAGCGCGGCGAGTGAGCAACGCGCTACAGCAGAGAAGGGACGTACGAACGATACGGCCTATCAGTCTGTGGCGCACGATATGGGCAAGTCGTTGGACGAATCGGTGGCTGGCAGCATGACCGCCTCTCAAACCTCACGACGCTCGTTTATGCATCGCATGCTCGACCGTGGATTCCGACGCGGAAGTCAGGCGTCCGGTGCGTCAGTACCTGGCTGGATACATGGGATGGAGGATGTGCAAGATATCCCCACCAATGCCTTGGACGACTCGGACGACGAACATGGCGATGCGGTGAGTCCCTTGGTACGCAATTTCCACCACCGTCGTGCCTCTGTCGCGAGTAGTGCAGCCCGATCGCATGCTGTGGCTCTGCCAAAGACCTCGGAACTGGGCCGTGTAGAAGAAGGAACCACGTTTGAGCCGTCGGAGCAGGTGTCCTCCGTGCAACACCGCTCTGATCCGAGCGAGGCCAAATCCATACCGCCCATTGCCGAGGGCGAAGATTTCCTCTCATTGCTACGCAAAGCATGCAGCTACGCTACCGGTCCGCACTGGCTCAGTGGCGACTCAGATCCCCTGCCAGCCATTATTATGTTTGCCATGGCCGACGCGTTCGGATGGGAAGGAATCCTCCACTTGTGCTACGGCAAAGACAGTATGTGTGATCGGGAGCAGGTCTTTGCATCGTTGGGTCGAGCCGCGTATATGGAGTCGCATCGCAAGCAAAAGTACGAGGCCGTTTTGTCATGGCGCAAGAACATCGTGAGCAACGCGAATGAAAATTTCATGGCCGACAACGGCGTACTAGATACCATGCCGAGTGAGCCGCCTGTCGATGATGTGGAATCGGTCTCCACACGGCGCTCTTTATTGAGTGAGCAGGGCGCTGAGGAGTCGGAGAAGGAGTCATCTCATCAGCGCGCTCGGCATACCTTTGCTAGGACATGGGACGATTGGAAGACTCTCTTTACGAGCCTTTCTGCCTGGGTCTCAGAATACGAGACGGTTCGTGTGCAGACAGGGTTGGCCCATGAATATGGCCAGGAGCCGACGTTTACCGTGCCTTCGCCGTCGCATCTTCCCCGCCTTACATTGCAATCCCCACCTCTCTGTGTCGAGCAGGATGCACTGCAAGGCGCCTATGGATTTTGGCGTCTTTCGGGCATTCCTGCCGCTTTACGTTTGGAATCGCATCATGAACACATGGACTACCGCTGGTCACGCGCAAAACTGCGTAGCAGCCAGCTTGGCACACCCATGGTGCTAGGCGTAGCAGGCGTGCAGTTCATGTTCCGTCAGCTGTCATCGTCCGCGTGGGTGTACAATAGCGCATGGGAGCTGACCTACTTGGACGACTGCATTTTCCAGTCGCCTATCGTGCGCACTCGGTTCCCACCGCCGGGCGATCATGCCCTATCATCTGCGGACGGGTACGATACCGTGGCCAATCGAACGGTAGAGTGCCCGTATCCAAACACTGAGGGCACATGGGCCGCCCTGGATTGGAAGCAGTGGCTCAGCACCCTCTATGCCGGCCAAATTCTAGTGCCTACAGTATCGTGGCAAGGTTGGTGGACCTTGGTAGCCGTCCTGAACGGTGCAGACCGGTCCGGCCGTGCCTTTGATTTGCAGCTTCGCGCGCCAGGGGAGCCATTGTCTTCCTTGGACCACGCGTCTGTGTATTTGTAATTGAGATTGTACATACGCGATTTCCCCTATGTATGAATTTACGCTGTGACATCGCTTGACTTGCTGCGATTGAGGATCGAGAGATACAGGTTCCATAGAACACCACAGCTTGCCGCAAAGGGAACGCGCATACTACATCGTCAGAAAAGTGGTACGTACCGAAGCGGAAGAACGCCAAAGTTGAACATTTGCAGGAAGGGCCAGATCTTCCAGTTGGCCAGGAGCGCAGGCACATACAGCTGCATGGTCAGAAACACGGCTACGTACCTCTCCAAACTTTTCCTTCAGTGATTCATAGGTCAGACGGCCTTCCATCATGCCCATGGCACCCACAAACAGGCCCATCGTAATCGGGGCCATCAAGATCTGGTCGGCCATCACACGACGGGCCAGACCACCAACGAGCATCGCACCACTCGGCGAGCGAATAGGGAACTTGAACTCCAGAAACTTGTTCCATTCCGCCAGAAAGGGGCCCATCGCCGTTCCGTACGTCAGGAAACGCGCAGAACGCGCATAGTCCCAGTCGGGCTGCGGGGCCAAGTCGGTGCGCGTAATACGCTCCACCGATTGCGCGAGCACATCGGCCAAAAGCGTCAATCCACCGTTTGTAATGGCGAGCGTCAGCCATGGGCGGCGCTCAAACGAGCGACGATAAAAGCTGCCGATCGTCATACTCACCACTACACGGTAGAACGAACGGGCAAAAAGGGTTGTTTTTGTGCTTGGGGTTCCTTTTTTTTTCGAGGGCGGCAAGGGGACTTGAAGTGGAGAGTCTCTGCCTCGCACAGCGATGACAGCACATTGGTTGGTCAAAGCTGAGCCGCTTCCACGGATCGTGAAAGGCGTGGACGTGTCCTTCAGTGTCGATAAGTTTGCTCATGCCAAGGTATCGTCATGGGAAGGTGTACGCAACTATCAAGCGCGCGGTTTCTTGCGTGATCAAATGAAACCAGGGCACCCCGTCCTGTTTTACCACAGCAGTTGCCCTCTCCCAGGCATTGCAGCGCTAGCAGAAGTATGTGCTTTGCCCACTAACATATAGGTATGCAGTGAAGGATACCCTGACCATAATGCCTGGGACCCCAAGCATCCATACTACGATCCGAAATCATCCAAGGACGAGCCTCGGTGGTATATGGTGGACGTCCGATTCTGCAAGAAAGTGGATCATTTCGTACCTCTAGCTCTTCTACAACACATTTCAAGCTCGTCTTTGACCAAAGAACAGCGCGCAAATATTAACTACTTGACTGACAAACAT
This sequence comes from Malassezia pachydermatis, assembly GCF_001278385.1. Taxonomy (NCBI): domain Eukaryota; kingdom Fungi; phylum Basidiomycota; class Malasseziomycetes; order Malasseziales; family Malasseziaceae; genus Malassezia; species Malassezia pachydermatis. The sequence goes on from NW_017253143.1 coordinate 20,213, forward strand.
ATAGAAGCGATCAAGAGCATGCCTCTGCTTCATCGATCTCGGTTAAGTGTACAGCCTGTGGATAAGACAGCCTTTGAAGCCATATGCTTGCTTGGCCAGCATGGCGGCTTCGATGCTTGGCCAGGCAAATGGTCAACGCAAGCGACCCGGCCTGCCGAGAAACCACCCGCTGCCGCCTTGCGTCGTGCCAAGCGTCGGCGCACGTAGTAAACGTTTCGTAGAGTACCCCACGTGCCCTACCGCGTGCCACGCTGACAAAACAGAAAGCAACGCGACTCTCGTTTGATTATAGGCACCTAGGACAGGCGTCGCCAGCGCTGAAGCACCACACGCATCGACAAGTCGTTGGCGAAAACCGCGCGTGCCTTCCTTGTTTATAAGAGCAGCTTGGTGCTGTTCCCAATGCCGCTCGAGCACTATGGAGCAGAACCGTCGTGGCAACGGCTGGAGAAGCGGCCTCTGAGTGAATCTCTCTCTCAACGCAGCGATTTCTCTCTCACCCGTCAGACAGAGGCTCAGGATGACTATGAGAAGGAGCGTTCGCATGCATCAAAGAAGGAGGACCCGAATGTTCTCTCTAAGCTCTCAGGGGTAAGCCGCTCCGTGAGTTGGGGTCGAAACACCGCGCCTCGCAGGTACAACTCTTTGCGTCGTGATAACGACACATGCTCACCGTCGCCTACTATGGTACGACATCCCTCGCTCCGAACCAAAAATTTCTCATCACAGAGCACTTCCTCTCTGAGCCTCACACCGACAAACTCTTCACACCACGGGGACGACGAGGCGAGCTCGGTCCATTCTCATACGTCTAGCCCATCCTCGTCAGCAGCGCTTTCGCTGCGATCCTTGTCGAGTATGGATGTAGAACGCTTAAACAAACGCATACCCTCTAACCTGTCAGATCCTCCTCGTGATCCACCTGGTGTGGATATTTACGAAGCGACGGCGATGGACAATACGCCGACTCATTCGCCTCGTCCAGACCTTCTTGACCCCTCCTCGCCGAGCGTCAGTCCCAAGTCATGTATTGATAAGGAAGTGGACAACTTCGATGAAGGAATGGTGAACATGGCTGTACCAGAGGTGCGTGTGGACAGCGCACAGAGCCCCATACGCAACAATACAGTCGCTCCTACGAATCATACATGGCAAAGCATCTCGAACGTGGATCATACCAAGCCCATCAAGGCCCCTTTCCCACTTCGACCGCTACCCGCCTTGCCACGGAGCGTCACTGAATCGGATACATCCATCGATGGTCCCTCACGCCGGCATCGCGGTTCCTTTTACGCTCGTATGCAATCGTCCAATCCCGATATCTTTCAAACTCTTCGCTCGCCACCGGATGACGAATACGGCGGAACAGCGACTCCTCCAACAGATGCTCGGTCCAAAGCCAAGCTGTTACGCTTTTTCTCTCGCATATTTAATGACCAAAGTTCGCGAGGCTCTACCAGCGAGAGCACTTCGCCCAGCTCTCTCAGCTCCCCGCCTCTCTCATCCTCTATGCCATTTTCTAGCATCATGAGCTCGACAGATGATCGTCGCGGAAGCTCTGCACTAGGCCGCGCTAGAGACACACCGTTCTTGCTGGCCGAGTCACTCACACAAGTTCTTCCTCGACCACCCCGCTCACCGCGAATAGCGCCGGTATCCTTATCGGAGAGCGATCTCAGTGATGAAGATGTTACCGAAATTCACGGATTAACAACAAGATCGGCCACGCCTGCGCGAAGTCTATCACCTGCGCCCTCTGTCACGCATGCATCAACTACAGATGCAGCCATGTCTGTTCTATCTCTTTCTGACTCGATCCAAGAGCCTTTCAATTTGCACTCTATTGAGTCTTATATCTTAGAAGAGGAAATCGGCAGTGGTGCCTACGGCTTTGTCCGTCGTGCGCGCTCGAAAGATACCGGCGACAATGTCGTTATCAAGTATATCTACAAGAGCTCTATCTTTGCCGATTCATGGCGAAGGCATCGCGTCTATGGTACTATTCCGGGTGAAATTTTCATTTTGCTGCAACTCCAGCATACACCTTATTCGCCACCCGCCTTACCACCTCCTTATATTTGCAATAAGGCATACTGGATGCAGGAACGCGAGAAACTCGTAGCCCAGCAGCAGAGTGGACAAGTCACAGGGCACCCAGGTATCTGCAAGCTGGCCGACTTTTTCGAAGATGAAGAATACTACTATATGGTAATGCCAAGATTCGGTAATGGACATGATCTATTTGATTATGTCGAATCTTCTATGTTTGGTATCGAGCCTCATGAAATCCGCAATTACCTGGGGCAAGTGGCTGATGTTATCGCTTTTCTGCACGCTAATGGGTTGGTACATCGAGATATCAAGGATGAAAACGTGATTTTGGACAATCATGGTATGATTCAAGTCATTGATTTCGGAGGAGCCACTCGTCTACGACCCGGTAAACTATTTGATACCTTCAGCGGAACGATGGATTATGCTGCCGTCGAGATTTTGAAAGGCGAGAAGTACAGCGGCCCCCCTCAAGATGTATGGGCCTTTGGTATTGTGGCTTATGTGCTTACTTGCGGAGAATGTCCCTTCTCTGACATCCAAGAAGCGAGTCAGGGTTTGTCTCCTGGATCGAGGCCTTTCCTGACCTTGCATCATTTCTGCTTTGACACTGATACAAACCGTATGACTCACGAAAATGCTACCAGTGATGCTGGACCAGAGAAAGAGTCCCCCAAGGATGGTGGGGGTCAATTGCACCAACTGTTCGATTTGATCTGTCAATGTCTACAAATAGACCCTATGCTCCGCCCATCAGCGCAAGATATCCTACGACATGCCTTTTTGCATGGTGCCAGAGGCTGGATGGGCGTATCGGGGTGGAGAAGTATATAAATGCACATGTAGTGGGCCAATTTGGTTGATCCAACTCTCTTTGTGACGGATAATGTGGAGGCTCGTGCAATGTAAAAGGGGCTTTCTCGACATTGATTTGCCACGACAAGCGACATCATTATCGATTTAAATCTGCATGTTGGTGTAAGAGAACCTTGTGACAGGTCTTGGCCTTGGCCTGTCACTGAGCAGAGTATGACACTGCATTTCCTTCCTAAGTCCCTCTCTAATCAATCCCCTTTTCTCTCCCCTCTCCTTCGTATCCCTCATCCCCCGTTTGAGATCCGGTTACGTACAAGACACGTAACACATCGTGGGAACGATGAGACCCACGTCGGAACAGTTAACTGCTATACACTTGGCACACTTAGCCAACGAGATTAATGACGACCCCTCAGATGACTCTCTTGTGCAGCGTACGTGACTATTTATTAACCATTTAGTACGGCAAGATGTGAATCAAATAAAGAGTGATATCACGGTGCAAGCTAAGAAAAACTTTATGCTTGAGAGTGATGTTCGTTACCTTGACAGTCGAATTGCCCTATTGATTGCGAACAGGATGGCCCTGGATGATATGGAGGATCCACTAGAGGAATCTGGCTCGGCAAGAAGACCCACCATCGACGACAAAAAACTAAACAGCTATGCCAATTTGTTTTATTTGCTTGTCGTGGAACCCCGGCATATTGCTTCACTTTGCTCCCTGGTGTCTCCAGCAGATATGGATATGTTCCTACAAACTGTCATGTTCACCATTTATGGAAATCAGTATGACGAGTGGGAAGAGCATCTTCTCCTGACTATGTTCCAATCCGTACTTTCAACGCAGTTTAAAACTACAGCCGACACGAACTCCTTATTACGGGCCAATACACCTGTATCACGCATGATGTCCACATATACCCGCCGCGGTCCCGGCCATTCTTTTTTGAAACGAGTCTTAACACGTCATATTCTCGAGATCATTCAAACAAATAAAAACTTGGAAATTGATCCCAAAAAGGTGGCTGAAGAGGTGGGCTCCTCAGACACAAACACCATTGTTCAAAGGCGGACCCAGACCCTAATTTATTTGGTTGAACAAATCTTGAAGGATGTAACTTCGTCGATCCAACATGTCCCATATGGTATACGTTGGATCTGCAAGCAGATCCGCAGCTTGGCTAGGCGCAGATATCCTGACCTACCCGAAGCGAACGTATGCTCTCTTATCGGTTCTTTCTTTTTTCTTCGTTACATCAATGCAGCAATTGTCATGCCACAAACCTATACCCTTACTGAGACGTTGCCATCTAAGCAGGCACGTCGGACATTAATCATGATTGCGAAAATACTCCAAAACTTGGTGAACAGCTCATCATACACGAAAGAATCATTTATGGACCCCATGCAGCCGTTTCTTGATTCACACAAGCCATCGATGATGATTTTCTTGCAATCGTTATGTAATGTTGGTGACTTTTATGATACATTGGAAGTGGACCAATACTTGGCTTTGGCACAGCAAAATTTGAAGATTAGCATTTCTTTAAATGAAATGTTCTTTATGCACGGATTGATTCACAGACATTTGGTCGTTTTGGCCCCAAACCCTGATACACATCTCGCCCAAATCATGCAAAGCTTAGGCCAAGTACCTTCTTTGCTTCCTCGAAAAGAGAATCAATCGTTAGAACTGAAATTATTCAGTCGATGGGAGGCTTCTTTTCAAGATTTGAAATCGACTTTGATGAAGGAGAACAATATGACTCGCGGAGACATCTTGTATGTGGAAACCAAGTCTTTGTTTGTCCAACTTCTCAGACTGATACCCTGCTATCAGCAATCAGAGCCTATTGATCTGCGCTTTCTTTTAGACAAAGCTATGGAGTCTCCCAATGAGATCATTCAGTCTATTGGAAAACGCGCATCTGGCAAGCTTGGTGAATTGAAAGAGCTCCGCATCATTAACACCACGACGCAGCAAGATCTCATGGCCGAAGAGGTTAAGGCCGAATTTGAGTTCTTGGATGGCACCAAGACGAAGATGAAAGAAGAGAAACAGAGTCTCCAGGCGGTGTTAAACACGCTCTCGGAGCACTACATGTATCTTCAGAGTCAATTGGACACGTACAAGAGCTATTTGCAAAACGTTCGTGAATCCTCTGGTACGATACGTGAGCAGAATTTTAAAAGTAGCATTGGCTTCACTGCAACACTGGATCGAAGCAACCGTTCTTCTCCATCACGTACAACGACTGGCCACCATCGGTTTCCCTATGAACAGCTTCAGCGTAGTGGAATCATTGAAGGCGGTTCCATTCATTCCTCGCAATGGGTTCATGTCTACTTCCAGTTCAGTTCACCTTTGCCATGCTCTTTTCTGATTTCTATGCATGATAAGGGACGAGAGGAACCAGTGTTAGAAATTGATATCAAGCTCGATGACCTGCTCGAGAAACTCCATGAACGTAATCATATATTGGACGTGGACTACGTCCAATTCAATATTCCCTATCTCCAAGCTTTTCTCATGCGCCTATTTGGGCCCACACGCCGACGATTGCTCTGATGTGTCATTGTTTACTCTTAATTATATCCGAGCAACAACATTCTGTTCTGATATGACCTTACTTCATGCACATTCCATATAGCTTAGCTCACTTTTCAATGAACGATTCACGACATTCATCTAGGTCATGCCGAGACAGCATACAAAGCACACACTCCCCTATCTAAAACCGACATCCTCTCATTTCAATTAGACAGGGCAAGCAATTTCATTGCGGTATGGAATGCCCATAAGCATTTTTGGGTTGGAAACATCCTCTCTGTGTACATGACGCCAAGCGATAAAAGTAAAAATTGAGCTAGTCTCACATTTACTTCTTAGCGTTGGCAGCCTCCTCCTCACGCTTGGCCTGGCGAGCCTTGCGAGCACCTTCCGTACGGTGGATAGCACGGGCCATACGGAGAGTGCGGAAAGCATCCACCTCCTTCTCCTCAGCAGTGATAGCACGAGGAGCCTCGGCGGTCGTGCCAGCCGGGATCGGGAAGGCAGCCAGGGTAGCGCGAGTGGTCTGCACCGACGAAAGGTCAGGCTTCTGGTTCTTGTTCTTCTTGGTGCGGCGCGGAAGAACAATCAGGCGCTCCTTGTAGGCCTTGAGACGGTCAGCGTTGAGCTTCAGGCTCTCCTCGCTCTTGTTGCGGCGGCGGTGGTCCACAGGGATACCGATCGAGCGAGCCTCGACCTTGCGGATACCGGCAGCCTTGAGTTCCTCAAGGGTGAAGCCACGGCCCTGGCGCAGCTTGGTGTTGTACTTCAGGGTCGGGGCACGCACAGCCGGGCGGAGCGGCTGGAGCGGGCGCATGCCGAGCGCAGCGGCCTTGGCAGCACGAGCGTTGCGGCGGCTCTTCTTCCTGCCAGCCTGGTCGAACCACACACGCACCCGGCGCTGCCAGTCCTTGTGGAAGTGGTTGTTATGAAGGATATTGTTGTGGCGGAAACCCATTCTGTGAAGTGTTAGCACATGTTACAAGTAGGAAAATTAGCAGGATCCGAGCTCATACAGTCAAGGATTCAATACAGCGCAAAAGGAGCTCAACAAATGTGCGCGGAGCCTGCTACTCATGCTTACCTTGCGAGGACTCACAACGGTGGAAGGTGGTAGGGATCGGCCTGCGTGCTCTCGCTGTACGTGGAAAATGCTTCGCGCGCGACCATGTCGCATCACGTGTGTGTATAGTTATTCACGTGATCCAATCTAGTCATACCAGGACTGTCCGTGCGTTCGCCCCTCCACGTTCAAGAGGGCTCGTCCATGCAACGGCACGTGCGTGCATACGTGTGCTCTCCGCGTAGACGATTGGGGCTAAACACCCTCGTTGTCGTTGAGCATGGACCACGCTCCGTTTGCGCGTTGGCTCACCTGGTGTCAGGATGCGTATCGATCATGTGCCTATCCTGTGCATGTGCCAGCTGAGCAACCTCTACTTGGAGAGGAGACGAAGGAGGATATGATTGCTCGTCAGAGAGTGGAGCAGTGGAAAGAAGACTTGCTTCGAACGAGTCCCATGGTTCGATTCATGGTAAAGCAGCTTACCATGCTGCGCTGTGACCCTGTGTCACCTCGTGAGAATGAAGGAAAATTAGGCAAGGATACACTCCCTCCGAAACTACTGATCGCTTCCTGTCCGCCAGACATTGCTGGTGGCTTTTCGCCGTCAGCGCCTGGCCGACCACCTTCAGAAGCTGGTGTACTTTTGTGTGCGAACCGCATATACAGCAAGTCACACTTGGAGGATACCCTAGCTCATGAAATGATCCATTGGTGGGACCATTGTCGATTCCAAGTTGACTGGAATAACCTGCGCCATCATGCTTGCAGCGAAATTCGTGCTGCTTCCCTTTCAGGAGACTGTCGTTGGATGCGCGAAGTCAACCGCCGACATTTTGCTTTTTCGAAGCAGCATCAGGAATGCGCAAAGCGACGAGCCATTCTCTCTGTGCGTGCCAACCCAGCGTGCAAAGATGATGAGACAGCCACTCGTGTAGTGGAAGAAGTATGGGAAAGCTGCTTCTATGATACCCGGCCCTTTGATGAAGTATGTACCTATGTGCACTAACTGGATGAAGATTTACTAGTACACCTGGCCTCTTGGATGTAACGCCATAGGTTTGAACGTTCTACTTGAGACGCTCAAGACGCTTTGTGCCTGCGTAAATACGCGTATCAAGAGACGTAGTCTTGTCGCTCACACGCTGGAGACGCTTGTTCTGTTCGTCCACTTCCTGGCCCATAGCGCGGCTCAGCAGGTTCATACGCGAACTCAGCGCTGAGATTTCGTCCAGATTGCTGTCCAGCTCATCCTCGAGCTCATCATCACTCTGCGTAGCCTCGAATTGGTATCGTTCACGCTCCGTCGAGGGATCGGCAATCGTGTCATCTTTCGAGTTGAAACGCTGCCTCATCTTACCAAACATACTAGTATTCGACACAGTTTCTTCGACACGGCGCTGCGATGAGAGCATTTCAGCACGAGTCAACTCACGCTCCATACGCTCGTCGATATGGCGCTGTACGGCCCGGGCCTCTTCTGCATCGCGCTTCGCTTGCTTGTTCCGTTTCCATTTGGGACGAAAAATGGATTGGTTGAGCTGCGCAATCGTGCGGGCATTGTCTTCCGCACGCGAAGCGTGGGCCTTGGCAATATCCAGGCTGCGTTCCGTGTCGCCAATACTGTCTGTGTGTCAATAGATCGGATTTGTACATACCACTCTGCTCGCCGAGCTTGATCATTGTGTTTGTAGCTGTCTCCTCGGTCTCTCGCGCGAGACGAAGCGCATTGCGAGTGCTGCTAAGACTCTCCTGTTTGGTGTTGCGGATTTGGTACTTGATCGCTTGGATCTCCTCTTCTTCCGGGTCTAGTGCCGTATCCAGTTGGTCCTGAGAGTACGGGTCACGGTACGATGGAGCACCTGGTGTCATGTACGTGCCCTGTGGTGGGGGTGGCGCTGATCCACTGCCGTATTCGGCCAGAAGATCAGCGTCGGAAGGAGGCGGACCGGGCGCTGCGCCGCTACGTGAGACCGAGCTACGCGAGCTGAAGGATGCACGTGTGTTGTCCATACTAGGCGCGCCGTAGGGATCGCGTGCTGCGCCTGCACTGGGCGCGCCATACGGATCACGCACGGCGCCTCCGCCTGGTGCCCCGTAGGGGTCACGAGCACCGCCCGCCTGTTGGCGCGCAGCCACATAGGCATCCAACTGCGAGCTGCGCATCGGAGCTTGAGTCTGCGCACTTGTGCTCGGGTCAGCGACCGGAGGAATTTTAGGTTTCTAGGTATGAGGCAGGCCCGTTGTATACGTACACTTTTGAACAACATGGTGGTCTGAGACACAGCCCGCGCATGTGGAGGCGTTGGGAGGTCGGGCGCGGAGGTTTGCGTCTCTCTGTCGTGATGGGCCAAGCCAAGTCTAAGCCAGCTCGTCAAGCAGGCGCAGCTGCGTCATCGGCTGCGTCCGCGCGTGCTCCCGCTGCATCTACACCATTGCCGAAAGCCAGTCGGGCAGCGCCTCCCCCTGGCCAGGGATCGAGCTTTGAAAAGAGCCAAGGTACGTGCGAAGCCTTCTCACCTCTCAGCGATTCTTGATGACGCTCGCGACCCGCAATTCCTGCGCAATCTAGACGCGATCGGACCTTTGCAGGTGAAAACACGGACGGTCCCCGTGCAAGGGTCTAGCACGATGCTCAATATCATGCAGGTTCGAGCGCAGCAGGAGCCAGACGACACGGACAAACGCACGGTGACGCCTGGTCTCTCTGCCTCGGAAGCCGTTCGCTTGCTGTGTGAGTACCAGGACCACCCGACCGAAGCCACGTTGGAGCGACTTGCCGTCGAATACGATGTGGACAAGGCGACGCTATCACGGGTCGTAAAGCATGTTCGTGCCTCGGAAGAACAGCCGCTCGTCTAACATTGCTATCTCAAAAGTGTTCCAGGATTTTGGCGGTCCATGGCTGCGGGGTAAGTCTTCATGGCATACGTACATGGGCCTTGATTTTTGCATCAAAGTCGTGCATGCAGGATGCTAGGGCCTGTCGTTGTGCTTGCTCCTCGTCGAGTTTCTGACGCTTGTTGTCGTCTGTACGCGCTTGCCACGCCTGAAGGAATTCTTGCACAAGTGCTACGCCTTCGTTCGTCACGTCCTCTGAAAAGTGCATGGTCTGCGGCGCGTCTTCTACGCCTTCGAGTTCCTCCGCTTTGCGCTTTGCTAGTCGAATGACACTCTCCGGGAAATCGGCCAACTCGGCGATTTGGATACCATAGCTCTGGTCACTCGTACCAGGCTCCACTTTGTAGAGCAGCGTAATGTCTTTGTCGAAGCGGGACCCTTCTTCGCGGGGCGATACATGCGCGACCACATGCAGGTTTTGGACGCCAGCCTGCTCTTTCGCTAGGTTGGTGAGCTCGTGAAAGTGTGTGGCAAACACACACTTGGCATGAATTTCTTTCACGATCCACTCTGAAATGGCCCATGCGAGGCCAAAGCCGTCGTACGTCGAGGTGCCACGGCCCAGCTCGTCAATCAACACAAGCGAGTCCTTGGTCGCCGTTTTGAGGATGGTCGCCGTTTCAAGCATTTCTGCCATAAACGTACTCACACCACGCAACTGACTATCTCCCGCACCCACACGCGCCAAAATACAGTCACACACAGGCACTTGCGCTCCAGTTGCGGCGGGGACAAAGCATCCCATTTGGGCCATAAGCGTAATCATACCAATCTGTCGGAGATAGGTCGATTTGCCGCCCATGTTGGGGCCTGTTAGAAGCAGGAATTCCGACGTGCCTGGCACCATCGAGACGTCATTGGGGATGAAATGAATATCGTCTTGCACTTCCAAGCACGGATGACGCGCGTCCTGGAGGACCAGCGGCGAGCCCCGCTCCTGGATCAGAGGGCGTGTGTATGGTATCGGGGCGTTGCTGGCCACATGTGCAAAGCTCAGGATCACATCCAGGTTGGCCAGCACAACATTCAGCTGCTCGAGAGGCGGGGCGTACGAGGACGCAATATCAATCACATCCTTAACCAGGCGACTTTGCGTTCGCGCGTACTCCTCCGACAACGAGCGGAAATCATCGTTCAAAGCGCGCATGGCCGAAGTCGTAAAGTAGACACCACCCTTAACGGTGCCAAGATCCATGTACGTCTTGCGGTTCTTAAGCACACCAGCGTCCTGTTGTTAGTCAGTCTGTACATACCGTTCGTGTCACACGGAAACAGTAGCCGTACGACGAATGATTCTCCAAATGCAGCTTTTTGTCGGTATCGAGGCGAAGATCATGGCCTGCCTGAACATGTTGCTCATCGAGCTGATCGCGGATTCGGTCCAGCTTCGCCTTGATGAGGCCCAAGTTCTCGTCAAAGTCCGGCTTGATCACGTAGTTGTGGTACGCCAGCTCGTCCAGATCGATCGTCATCTCGACCATCTCGACCAACTTGGCCAAGTGCTGGTAAAGTTCATCGAGAGGCGCCACGAAAGAACTGTGGAATAACGTACGATCTGCCTCGTTTGTCACAGGGATGTCGGCCATTGTCTGCTGCAGCGCCGGCATCTTGACAACTGCCTGGTAGCAACGCACCACATCTTCCAGGGTAGCTACACCACGCTGGAATCGTTTGCTGATACGCAGCATATCCGGCATGAATTTCAGAAATTCGTCTTGCAGACGATACCGAGCTTCAGGCTCCTCCAGGAAAATGGATACTAGCGTCTGGCGATTCTGGATGGCATGCACATTGATCAGCGGCTGCTTGATCCATTGGCTCAACATGCGTGTGCCTTGTGCGGTCTTGCACCGATTGAGCAAGCCAAATAGACTTGCATTCTTGTTGCTCACTGCCGAGCCGCCCTGCGGGTCAGGGAACAAGTTCAGCGCACGTAACGCAGCTTGGTCCAAGCGAAGGTATTCTGACAGGTCGTGCGTGCGTAGCGTGAAGCGGCCAAAGTTGGATTCATCGCCAAGCAAATGTAGATACGCGATCAGCGCAGCAGCCGAAGACATGGCCCATTTCTTCTCCAGCTCCGGTGCCAAGGCACTCTGGGACGACGACAAGAGTCGTTGCATATCTTGCTCCATCGACTTGGTCTGGAAAGTAGACCGCTTAACGTGTGTCACGACACACCCACATCGTTCCATCACAGCACGAAGCTTGCTCAGGTCGTAATCCGACTGCGACTCGTCCGCAGGTAGAAGACATTCTTTCACACCTAGTTGGATCAGCAAAGACTGCGATATGAGAAAGATAAGCCACGCACCTCTGAATTGGAGAACAAGTCGTTCTCCGGGTATTCCACGACACCGAACTCGCGATTGGTTGCATCCGCAAACGCAACGCCTACGGTATTCAAGCCATCCTGCGCCTTCACACGCATCGCCAAGACAATCGGGCTCGTGACCACTTCAGCATTCAGGAAAAGCAGGTCTTCCACATCCTGCAGATTGCCTGGCGAGGCCTGCTTGCTGATAGCCCATGATCCACTACGACGCCCACTGCTGTCGCCATTGGTCGACGACCAAATTTCAATGCGGAGCTGCCTCGACGTCAAAGCCTCTCGCAAGAAACTCTTGGCGGCTGCAGGGTTGAGAGAGCAGGAGGGAAGCCCTGTATCACCTCGCCCTCCTAGATGCTTGATCACAGACTGCGTCTTGAATACTGTGTCCGCGACGAACAACGCATCGTCGCCATATGCCGCATAAAAATCCTGTCTGTCAAACAGGCGAATCGTGCCAGGAATCGCACTCGGAAGCGAGCGGAAGAACTGTACAAAGCTCGTTTCCGACTTGTCGGGCTCCGCTCGCGCACTGCTCTGCCGAGACTCCTCCGTAGGGTACATGAGCCCTGACATGGTGACGTGACGCGTCGCTGCATGACGGGCACGCGTCGCGTTCATGTGTTTTAGTAGCCTATAAGGTTTATACAACAAAGTGGAGACGTGTTACGCAACGCGCGCGCGTTTCACGCTCGAGGGACGGTAGCGCGCGTCAGCGGGAATCTTGGTGCCTGGGCCTTTCCAGTTGGAAGGCGCACAGAACTGGCAGTACCAATGCCCCTTGGGTGGATGCTCAAGCCCGACACAGGCGTAGTGAAACTTTTCCTGTTAATCATCGTCATACATACCCACTCTCGCGGACAGTCTTCATTGTCGCAAGCCACCATCTGTACGTCAGTCAATTATAGCCACATACCTCTCCATAGGATACACGATCACAGTAGCAATACCGGGGCTCGCTGGGGTCATAGTCGATATTTTCCACCTTTGGTATCTGGGCCGACGGATCAGGACTCGCCGACTTTTGAGTCGCAGCGGACCGTTTCTTGGGCAGGTCGGAGGCAGAAGACGTCGCTGTACCTCCGTGCATAAACTCTTTCAAGTATGCAAGGCATGTAAGAGGATCCAGCTGGATGAGACCACTCCAAAAGGTATGAAGCTGACCCTCTGACGAGAAGCGATCGGTATCTTTAGGCACAGGCGTACTGTACGTTTCCGTCGGATGCGCTGCCTCTTCCAGCTCTTTCCGCAGGCCAGCATAGAGACTACGCTCATTCTTCAGAAGATCAATATCGAGACGTCGGATTTGCCGATCCACAGTATCGTACGCCGAGAGGGCCAAGGCGAGTTTTTCCTCGGCCACCGAAATCGCCGCCGATGTTTTCGCCTGGATCGAAGAAAGCAGCCACTTTCGTCCATGAATCCCTTGTTCGTCCTTTTCAGCCGACTCGGTAGGGGAGGTCGATCCTGAGACGCAGCCTGCCATATGATCACGCGCATCGCAGTATTGGCGCCACGTTGTACGTATGTCCTCTTTGGACGCTAGCGTAAGCGAATGCCATACATACCCTCCGTTGTATAATCCAGCTCCTTCATGAGATTAAAGGTACGCTGCAATTCCAACGGCAATTGATCCACAACTGTCACGTCAGCAAAGACACCACGTACTTTCGGCGTATTCTTCCGCCCAGCGCTCCACTCGTTCTTTGAGCTGTGCATCAAAAGCTTCCAATTCAGCATCGGGTATGACAATGGGCTCTCCGTCATCCCTGTCGCATTGAATCGTACTCTTCTTCCGCGAAGCGAACTTCTGGCGCTTGCGACGCGCCATGAGAGAAATCCACGCGTCGTGGTTGCCTGTCAAAATGTGGAGGTCATGACGCGGTCGGAACATGCGTTTCGTTTGTAGACTATTTAAAACATGTATTTCAGTACGGACGTCAAAGCCCTGTTCAATGCGCTCACTTTGCGTTCAGGCGTTTCAAACGCTTTGGTATCCATGAGGTGACGTGCCGACTCGCGCATGTCGACGACTTCGGCTGCAAAGAGCTTACGTAGCGCTGGCGCTTGCGTGGTGATCATCAGCGAGCATTCCAAATCAAACTTCTCGGAACGGGCACCATAGTTCGACGAACCAATCATCGTCATCATCGGTAAAAGTTCTGTCTCTGTGGCAGAGGGACCTGTCACCCAAATACCTATACAGTGAGTCAATACGCAGCACCACATACCTTTCTGATGGTACGTCCAACCATACTTGTTCCATTCACGCAGTGAGACAGAGGGAATATGGCCTTGCGATACAGGGTCCGACTCGTCAATCACATTCGACCCATGTACGTTCAGAGGCTTGTCCAGCTTCTTCTCCACGACTTGGCTCCAAAACTCCTGCTCCAAATACGTGTACGCGGCAGGAATACGGCTGCTGACACCCTTGCTGCCATAGAACCCATTCGCTTCAGGAGAAGCGGCCACAAGACGGAAGCAAGTTGGTGTCTGATCTGTGGCCGATCCATGGAGTTCATCGGAGAGTACAAGCGATTTGTACACGCCCGACAAGGTAAAGTACCCCGATGTCAAGTCCACAGTGGTATAGGGCCTTGCCACATACGAGCCGGAATCGGGCTCGTTCGGGCGCAAAGAGGCAAGGAACTTCGTGAGGAAGGGTATCATATTGGTTTCTTGCTTAATGTTAAGTTGGCCCATCTGAAGGAGAGGAACAATATAGGTGTCCACTTGAGAAGGCGACCAATTCCGTCGGTAGACATGACGGAGATTGGCGCATCGCTCAAGCCAGCGCTTGGTAAACTTCTGAATAGACTTTTCGGCCATGGGCGCCCAGTTTTTCTCAGGGAATGTGCTAATAGGTGGAAACAGGGAGGATGGAGCCACTGTACCATCAGTGTCTTCACCAAGCAGCAAAGTGGTACCGCCATCCCACTCCAATCGAAAAGGGCTACTGCACAACGCAACGTATTCCTTGGACGAATCTTCCATTTCGAATACTGACTTTTTCACCTGTTTCAGCAACGCCATGTCACCAGTGTAATGCAGTGCGTAGCTGAAACGAGAAATCAATAGAATCAGTGTATGCAGATAGTCCGCAAGGGGGGCATGGTTACGGATCAGAATATACCGATCCTTTCGTCTCGTGAAATAATCGCGGGAAAGGTTGGCGCCTGTAATGATTACATCGTCATCAAAGCCATAGATCTTCATGTGCTGAAGCCCGAATCCTTCATTGAAACGCCTGCCAATCATGCGAGCCTTGAAACCGTTGGGACGTAGAACAGGCGTAGCATACAGGCGGATATCGACCTGGTCGGGAAACATGGTCGCAAGATGCGAAAGGAGGGAGGCACTGGAAGGGCCTTTGGGGCTTTCACGCGTCGATCGCATAGCATCCATCAGAAGCGTCAACTGCAAAGCTGGGTTTTTCGATAATGCTCGGCAAAGATACAGAGCCAGTTCACGCTCTTCTTTCCCCATATACAGTGTTGAAAGAAATATACGTGTCTTAGCCTGCATAACCTTATTTTTCAGCAAGCCGTAAAATTGACGTGGCGTTTCAACACGAAGTACAGAAGACGAAGAGGCAGGGAACATGGGTACCTGAAGATTATCGCTAACCATCGAGGCAAGCCTGTTCGTATTGTCTTCGAATACAGCTGAACCTGACGAGGAGGTGTGGGCATCTGGTTTCGTAGAGAGGAAGCGCTTTGATTGTGGCTTTTCCACCAACGACACAGGCCTAGACACAACTTTGCTGTTGCTCATGACACATGACGCCGGGAGAAGAGCACTTGACGCATGTGCTCTGCTTGTAGGCCTGAGCCACCGACAAGCCACCGTCCGAAACATGGCCTTTGGCCAAGCCATAACGGAGAACCGGTCGGCTTGATTTCCATTAGCCCCACGTGACTGCCATGCAGGGACACTTTCCAGCAACGCTTGGGCCAGGTCTACTTGGGCGGACTATCGATAGCATGGTGAACAGGCGGACTTGCAGAGAGAGGTTCCGTGTGAGTATCCGGTATATATGGCTTGAAACTTGTCTCATCTTCGAAGATGGAGGGTGCTGGTGAGTTGGAAGCCGTGGCAGATGTGCTAAGCGTTCTTGTGGCTGTAGGATGGGACAGCTTCTCCCTCATGCGAGCCATAGAGACAGACACCTGCCCACCTATACCCAAATCACCACCAGCTCGAATTCTCTCTTCCATACGTTGCTGTTCAATGGCCTGTTCATCTTCGGTAAAGGCGTCAGGGTATGAAAGTCCGCTAGTTTCACTCACAAAACTACCGGCTTCAGAGTTCGCTAAGCTGATAGTATCCGGCTGAGTGGCACTATGCCCAGACGTATATTGTTCTTCATACCCACCGGGCTCTTCCATATGAGGGGCTGCTTCGTCATCTATACTAGGAGTCCCTTTGCGTTTCCTGAGGTTGGAGGATGGCGATGCGAAAGCCCTTCGCAAGATATCTTTCGACTTGCTGCGCGGTGTGCCTGGGTTCACGTCGACGGAACAAATCGAAGCTTCGCTTGGTAAGCTCGGTTGAAATGTTGTGGTACGTGGATCCAATTCAGGTGGCACAGAAGAGCACTCTGCCCCTAACTCAGAGTACATAGTCTCTGCGGTAGTGGAATTGCACCCTAGACCTGTCGATATAGATGATCCTGATTTGATGTACATAGAATACAATGGCATAGATTGCTGTGGGAGTCGGATTCCTGGTGCCAGTTGATCAGCCTCTGGAATTTGGCCCACGTTATCTTCCGTGAGGGCAGAAGATGCATGGTCTCGCTTAGGAGGGTCTAAGCCCGTAGAAGCTACTCCGTCCATAAATTGGGAGGAAACCATAGTTGTGTACCCGCCTTACTACCAATTTGACTTCCACGGTAGATTAATTGCGAATGAGAGAAGAGAGTGCACTGCAATGGCGCAGGGTGCACGGTCGTGGGATTGTCTCGTCTTGCTCCACACTATGCAAGTTTTCGGCCGATGCTAAATGTTTCACCAACTTGGCGTGTGGGGAAGGAAAGCGTCGTGAGCGACTACGAAGAGTGCTATCTAGGCTTAAAACATGAGGCGACATAAAGGAGAAAAATAACGTGGGCACCTTCTATGAGAACAATTTATCTCACCAGATTGTGTCCCTCAGAGCTGTGAGTCGATGCCGTCTCATGATCTGATTCCAAGGCAGGAAGATCTGTGTCCGTATCGTCCACATCCGACTTTCGAGACAGAGTATGAGAAACGTGAGCCCAAACCTGGTCCATAGACGTATGTGCCATGGCATCGTATGACTTCGACAATTCTCGTTCACTGGCCCATGGACGCAGCGTCTTCGATCGAAGGGGGTTCTTCGATGGACGAGGGGGCGGCACAATGGGAATGAGACCGTTCTGTAGGTAAGGGAAGGGCTGTATGGCTTTAGTGAGAGAGCGTTCCTGGCTCTTTTTGGGAAGCTGTGGAGGTACTGGCGCTGTTTTCTGCTCTGGAGCAAGGGACAGGGTCGCATGCTGACCCTCCAACATGTCCTCATCCAGTTTGGGAGCCGGTTTACGGCGAGGCGGTGTACTTTTCATGGATCGTGTACGAGCAATCTTCGTGCAAAGTGGCACCTCAGTCGACTCAGCCACGCTAGAAGAAGTCTCGAGTACTTCGGCCTCCTGCTCGTTGACAGGCATACTCTCCGCCTTAATACGAATGGAGCCATGCTGGCGGCCAAGCTGCTGGATCGGCTTGACCGAAGACATCTTCGTAGCTTTCGTCTGCGCCATACGCAATATGTGGACTGCCTTACGTGATCTTGGCCACTTACCTGTATGCATATCCTCTACACGTTGATAGTGTACGTCATTGGATACCTGATCGAGAGGGGACAGTGACGCGAACAACGTGTGCTTGTTAGTTCCCAACATACCCATGTGAAATGGCTGTTCAATAATTGGTGGTTCAGGAAGACGATCTTTTCGGTCCCATACATCATGATGATGGTCTGTCAAGAGTTCCTTACCTGTGTCAAGTACGGGGCTCGTAGCAAACATGTGGCCAAAGGCAGGGTCGGCCACAGGTGGACGCAACAAAGTCGTGCCAAGAGGTGCCATCGAAGTCATCAGGAGGCCAGTCCAGCTGGCACAGTCTGTGTAGCAAGTTTTACCAAGCAATAGCTTGTCTAGTCCAAGGTGGTGAGAGAGACAAAGAGGTTCAGACACGCACACTTCGTAGAAATTCTAGGCACCAGGTAGTCTGGAGAGATTGTATGCATGACAAGTTGAACATCTATGTACGCCTGGGCCACTTTGTAAAAGGACCTATTTTCTCATTATGTGGAGGAAGAAAAGTCTTCGTCAGAATCGAGAATACGAATTGCGTGCAATAGGTAGCCCCCACTAGCCGATGTCGTCATGTCTGGGTGTGTCCTAGCAGGAAGGACTTGGTATCGCCGCAGCCATGGCTCTGTAATCGAAACGTTGATGAAAGCGGGATTGGCACGAAGACGAGCCTGGACTTCGACCAAGGGCTGCAAGTGAGGGCTGTGCACCACCACGTTGGCCGAGCCAGCTAAGTACGGTAAGAGCCGATGAATCATAGAGTAGGACTCATAGGGGCTAGCAATAATCAGGGAATCAAATTCTCCATCGAAAAACTGTTGCCTCGTGGCCAAGAAATCCTCAATACCAGCGCGCTTTTTCCTTGCGCGATTCTTCTCACGTTCTGTCGCATATACGCGTGCAAGTTCTTCGGCCATATGTGAAGGTAGTGTCCATCGAGACTCGGTAGCAGCCCAGTGCATCGTCCGCAATACACCCTGTACGTGTGATTCAGTTAGGTTGTAATGGGGCATAAGCTCCAGTGCAGGCGGTGAATCGGCATCGTGAATGAGATGGACAGAGCCCGACCCCCCCATTCGTTCGAGCACAGCGCCTACTAGGAGACCACCGATATTGTCCACCACGAGGTACTTGCCTCCTGCTTGGATGTTCGAGAACGAGAGACATTGTGCGAGGGCATCCGCGCGCATTCCGCGGACCTTTTCAGGGCTGCGCTCAAAGTTGTACGTCGCTACTGTGAACAAATCCGGCGGAAGGGGCGTGAAGAATTTCAAATGCTTTGATTCTTTCCGCTTCATGATTTTCTCCTGGCTGTAAGCTGTGCGGAGTTCATAGCTCTTATTTCCTTCCAGCTGCTTTTGAATAATTTCTCGACCACTGGCACCCGACTCCTTCAACGCTTTAATATCTTCGTACGAAAGAGATTGCGATTCTCCATCATCGAAGATGTTTTCGTTGGTCGCCTCGCTTTCCACCAAGGCTTCGGCAACATCTTGATTCATAACCTCCAGGGAGCCATCTTGCTTGATTTCATAGGTTGGGCCAAACGGACGACCGATGATTTCATCGGCCTGGAAGGAGCCAAATTTACCGATCGATACCGTTTTTCCACGTTCCAATGTCACCTGTTTCACCATTCCCGACGGTAATCGCAAAAAGGCCTGCAGCCCCGCTGGAACGAATGTCGTACGTGCGCGCAGCTTCACATTATCTAACACTGGGGGCTGTCCATACTTGGTCTTCTTTCGCGGAGCTTCTTCGACTTTTGTTTCCGATGGTGGGTTTTCCGTGTAATCTGACTTGTGTACCTGTGGGGTACTAGACGAATCGCCTGGAACCGGCGCAATTGTCCCTGCCTCCGCCATGGGGAATGGTCGGTATCGTCGTAAACTCTCAACGCGTTCATCACGTGCCACCTCAATGTGTCGGAAACCGCGAGAGTCGTGCTCTTCCCCGCATTGCCCTTCTCAGTCAAAGACATGTCCAGTGTCACAGAATCCTCTATTACCGATGACGCTGAATTTCAAGTAGGTACATGATACTCCTCACCGTGATAGGCTGGCATCCAGGCAATTGTAAGTAATCTTCGTGCACAAGGTGCCTCTGAAGAGGATATCGAGGATACTATTGCGCAAGCGAGGTCGTTTTACATGGAGCGAAAGTATGTTGCTTCTGGACTGACAATAAAGGTCAAATGAGCGTATGTCGGAATCATCATCGGCTGTCATGGAGGGTATTTCAGCTACGGAATCCTCAACAGACAGTTCACACATGACAAGCGACAACCAGCCCAGTTACGATGGCGATAAGGAAAAGTACCCAAGTTCTTTTAGTGCCATCGTTGAACTTATTGCCACTGGACGAGAGGACCAACTCACCAATATCCGTGATATCCCCCTCAAAATCAACGAGGAGCCGCCTAGTGAGTCGAAGATGGAGCGACCCAAGAAGCCATGGGAGCAGGCATAATAGCATCGTTCTTGTACTATATACGATTGCAACTTCATGATATAGGTGTCATTCTGCCGTCACCACCTAGCGGTGATGCGTACGTTAGAGATGGGGGTCAGGTCGTTGGGATCTCCACATCAGTCACATGACGATCAAAAAAAGATGATCCCAGTGAATTGTTGCTTGCATCCATTCGGCTGTGGACACCTGGTGTACTAGCACATTGCAGACTCAGTACACCTGGTTTTTATCATGTCTGCACCCGAAAACGAACTGCTAAAGAAGCTCCAAGAGGAGCCTCACTTGCTTGCCGTCGGCGATGAAAGTCTTTTGTCGCTAGCGAAAGCTGCGACGAAGTCGCTGTACGATGAAGGTACGTACTGAGAGCACTTTGCATCTAACTTAGTAGGCATACAAAGTGAGAAACAGGCTATGCCGTACATAACGAAACTGATTGATTCATGCATGCCACAATCTGCCTCGACTATGAAGCGGAAACGCGATCAAGTGGGCGATGAGGCACCGATGTACCATCCTCTCTTCCCGCCAACACAGCTCGACAGTCTCGTTCTTGATGGAATGGGCAATGAACAGGTATGGCAACAGCTTGAATTGCGTACATCCAAGTTGGCTCGTGTGCTCGGTAGTGTGATGACCAGCACGGGAGCTGACGAAGAGGAAGAGTCAGATGAGTCGAGCGACGATGCGACGATGGACGCGCAAAGCGACGAGGATGCTTGGGTCGACGAAGAGGATAAAGATGATGACGAAGAAGCAGAGGAAAGTGCTGATGAAGGATTTGCGGGAGCATCGGACTTCAGCGATGTGGATCCGAACGAAGTGTTTTACGAACCTCTCCAAAGTGAAGAAGAACAACATCAACGCAAAGCAGAGAAGGAACGGGAAGAGATGATGCAAATGTACAACATCTCTGATCCTGCGTTGCTTGATGCTCTGCTAGGTCAACAGGGAGCGGAGGACGAGGACGATGAAGAGGAAGAGGACAAGCCTGTTACGCCCTTGCGTGGCCGGCATCCTACTTTGGATGACGACTTTTTCTCTATTGACGAATTCAACCGGATGACAGAAGCAGAGGAGCGTCGTAGTCAGACGCAACGTGCCAATTTATCGGGTGAAGAGGACGATATCAACTTTGACGATGACATCGACTTGTTTGCGCCGATAGACGACGACGACGACGATTCAGAGGAGGAAGACGAAGGCATGTCTGCCGCGGATATCCGTTACGAAGACTTCTTTGATCCTGTGCCGCATAAATCTACGGCGTCCACTTCACGACCGAGCCAAGCTCCAGCGGCGGCGTCACCACCCACTCGCAAGACCCTTGTGCGTTTCCATGAACAGGTGCGTGTTCGACCGATCAAGCGAGCGAAGTCTCGTCCTTCGGCAGGTTTGATTGGCAATGGCGAAGACGACCTGGATGAAGAGGACAGCTTCGATGAGCCTGAGAATGAGGAGGTCGACGAAGAGGAAGATGACGAAGAGAAAGACGATGAAGACGACGAAGAGAAAGACGAAGGGGAAGAGGAAGACGAAGGGGAAGAGGAAGAGGAAGAGGACGACATGGAAGAAGTCGACCTTGACGATAACGCAGAAGAAGAAGAAGAGAGCCTCAACAATATGGAGGAGGATGACGAGGCCCTGGCGGATGCGACTGCCTCGCGGGTCGCGCAGGATCTGTTTGCCGACGAGGCAGAGGACGTCGACACACCGCAGTCCACGCATGAACGCCACTTAGCACAGTTGGCGGAAGAAATTGCACGCTACGAAGAGGAGAATGTACAGCAGCGAGACTGGACGTTGATGGGTGAGGCCAGTACACGGGAGCGCCCAACGAACAGTTTACTGGAAGAAGACTTGGAGTTTGAGCGAACGGCCAAAGCTGCACCGATACAGACACAAGAGCATGCAGAAGGCATCGAGGCCATGATCAAGCGGCGTATTCTTGACAAGCAGTACGACGATGTGATCCGGCAACGTGATCTGGATGCGTTGCCATTTACCGCTTCCAGCATGCTGGAGCTTTCTGATGCGAAGAGTGCCAAGAGCTTGGCGGAGTTGTACGAAGATGAGTACCAAGCTGCACGAGGCACAGAGCAGGGCCAAGCGCCTCAATCTGAGGCTGATGAAAAGCTGGCGAACGACCATGCGTCGATTGCAGCCGACTTGGAATCGCTCTTTGCCAAACTGGATGCGCTGAGCAATGCACACTACACGCCGAAAGCACCGAAAGCGGCCATTCAAACCTTGTCGAATACCGCCTCGATTGCCATGGAGTCAGCGCTGCCGACGACCATGTCGACAGGTACTATGCTAGCACCTGAAGAAGTGTACGAGGCGCCCAAGCATGCAGCTGCACTGACAGGCGACAAGAGCGAGATGTCGCATACCGAGAAGCAGCGTCTGCATCACCAGCTGCGCCACGAAAAGCGGAAGCGCAACGAGCGGATCCAGCGTGTGGAGGCGGCCATCGAGCGCCAGCGCGGCCCACGCAAGTCAGATACCAAGGCGGAGAAGGACAAGGCGCTCAAGGGGTTGCTGGGCAACAAGGGCGTCACGGTCGTCGGCAAGGACAGCCAACGCGCCAAACGCGATGCAGCCAAGCCGGCGCCTTCGTCGTCTCGTTTGAAATTGTAGATCTACGAAAGCAACTGTGTCGTGAGAATCGACTCGATCCGCCGACGCACCGACGTAGGGGTCGTCAGGCTCGTCATTACATAGACCACGTGGCCAAGGGGACGGACGTGGATATCGTGCGTACGCAGCGCCTGCACGAGCTGAGCGCTGGCGTCGGACGCGTAGCCGCTCGCGCCATCCGTCGCAAGCTCGATTTTGAGGACCGTGCCGAGAGCCATGATGCCTTGAATGCCTCGCGCAAAGGAGAGTTGGCGTACCACATCTGCATCCCATACACTGCCGCCCAGTGGCTGCTGTGGCTGCATGTCTTCGAGCATCTCGAGAGTTTCCAAGGCGACTTGGCATCCCACGGGATGCGCTGTGTAGCTATGCCCATGCAAGAGCGCATGCTGCTTCTCGTCCGATATGTGGAACGTATCAAAGATGGCATTGGAAGCTAGCGTCACAGAGAGAGGGATGAGCCCACCTGACAAGATCTTCGCATAGCATGCAATGTCCGGCGTGACGCCCAGCACACTCGATGCACTCGCAAAGCCTAGGCGGTACAGACCGGCAAACACTTCATCGTAAATGACTGGAAGACCACGCCAGCCTGCGCCCTGGTCCGTTTTGCATGAGGACGTAGCATCGGACAATGGCATATCCCGCAGCGCAAACAAGTCACTTCGCGCACGTACCACGTCGACCAAGCATCGCTGGAAGAGCGGATCAATGAACAGCATGCCTCCCGCGCCTTCCACCACAGGCTCCAACACCAACGCCCCAAACTGACGCCGCTCTACACGCACCAATCGCTCGAGCGTCGCATGGAGACACGCACGATAGGTGTCGGCCAGGGGCGTGGTCAGACGCGCCTCCACATCGTACGCCGCTGCTAGGGACGAGAGCGTGGCAAGTGGCCCTTCTGTGTTGGGCCGCCACGCCCAGTCGTCGGTCGGCGCCACATCGATCTGCACCTTGCCTTTGTGCATACGCATAGTTGGCGGTGCTATCCAGTAGCCACGTCCGCGGTACCATGCGACATGGTCGCTAAACACACTCGGTTCACAGGCATCCATCGCGCCGATGGTATCGCCATGGTAGCTGCCTTGCAAGCCCAGCACTTCGTAGGCGCGTGGCGGACGTCCACCCAACGAACCTGGCTCGCGACCGCGACGCGTACGTTCGCGTGTAGCTGCCGATGTCACCGCCGAGGGATCGTAGCGGCGAATTGTAGACTGAAGCGCCATTTTCAGGGCCACTTCCATGGCCGTGCTCCCGTCGTCAGAGTAAAACACGCGATCGGCCCATCCGCGTCCTGGTGCGATGGTATGCGATGTACGACCAAGCAGGCGCTCCGCTAGCTGGACAGCCGGCTCGTTGGCCGCGCCAGGAAAGAGGACATGGCCGTACCGTCCGGCGGCCTGCGCTGCTGCGAGAGCAAGGCGGGGGTGGCCATGTCCTACGACCTGCGTCCACCACGAGGCGGAGCCATCCATGACCGGCGTCACTTTCGATGGGGCCGAGGGCGCATACGTCGCGAAAAAGTCCCCATGCGCACTGTCAATCGCCATCACATCCTTCGATGGGATTCGTGCATGCTGCGTAAAGGGCCACCAAACATGCGCATGCGCTCGCTCACCCAGCGTCGACAAACGCGCAAGGCGCTCGGCATGCTGAGTACGTAAATGACGAACCACGTCCAGCATGTTCGACGTGGACGTAGGCAGGCCATGCACAAGATCCATATAGTATGCCTGCATACGCTGCTGATCCCGGCGTGAATCTACATCACGCGAGGGCGGTGCACCTGTAGGCTGAGTGCCGAGTGTAAATACACGCACACCACGCTCGGCAAAGTACGGCGTAAGGTACGAATCGTTTTGGTACCGCTCATTCGCGAAGAGCAGCACAGCATCAATATCGTATCCACGCATGACCAAGCTTTCGTACGCGGATCGCGTCGTACTAATGCCCCCCAGCGCACTGGAGCCAATCAGTACGGTGGGAAGGCGTAAAGGACGTAGCAAATCCGCTTGCGAGGAGCCACTGGGCGCCGGCGAATGCACGCCACCGGCCGTCTCGACGTACACAGCCCTCGATGAGTCGTGCGTCGTCGACGTCTGTGTCTGCAGCCATGTACTGAGACGCTGCACAATCGACGTATCCTGAGCCTCTACCGGCAAAGGACCATCCTGGATAGCCGCCAAATGGGGCGAGATGGGCTCACGAAATTGGAGCAAAGTCTCTGCATTGACATGTGGCGCATACCGCTGCATGTGCCTAGAGCGGTGTAAGAACCAACGAGGATCTGACATACCTGGAATCCATATCGTCAATAGGTCCGGTCGACACCGGTTTGACGTACACCACGGACTCGGCGCCAGGCTGCGGTGCTAGCGTACGTGGGACATGGGACGACGTACGTGGACACACAGCACTTGCAAGCGCCAGGGCCGTCGAAAAGACCGTTTTTCCTACATCGGTATCTGCACCAAAGATCTGTGTAAGCAGGTACTGTAACGTACTTGGTGGATGCGCACATGGGGGTATACATGCGTCATACAAGCAAGCGAGCGTCACGACAAGAAAGCCATGCACGTACCTTCTCCACCCCCTTCACGCGTCGTCGGCGTAGGACAGGTCACGTGTTATACACTGCACGCAACAAAACAAAGCGCGCCGTTGGAGCGAGGCGCGAGGCTCCAACCTACGCCCACAGGTCGAGAGCGTTTGCGAGGTGGTGTGTTGCGCCGCTCATGACATCCCGTGATCCTGTAGGCGATCATACCATGTCACCCCCACCGCCTGTCCCTGGCGCGTGGGACAAGCCAGCTTCGCGAAGTCGCGTTGCTAGTCACGCACAGGCCCAAGCGTCTGTGCAACGGCAGCCCAGTCTCTCTTCGTCCAAACGCGACATATATTCCGACGCTCTCTCGCCATGGCTTCGTGCGTCGCCCGAGTACCTCGGTCCCCCAGATCGGCGCCCCACATGGGTCGCTGACAAGGGGCCGCTAGACGTCAACGCGCCATCGACGACCATTGCTTCGCCGGCGTTCCTTTCAGCGATCGCTGCATCCAATACAAGCATGGAAGAATCTATGCAGACTGATCCCATGTACACACCTGATGTGGATGCATCGATGCCGAATACCTCGACATCGTCTGCCGCGCCTCCATTGAATGGCCTCGCTATTTACACCTCCTCGCCTATGGCACAGCCAGCCCAGGAACCTACACAGAGCACCGTCGCTGGGTTTGCGGAGCGTATGGCGTACTTGCGTAATCTAGGCTATGCCTTTCCTGCTCCAGCAGGCTCTTCGGCGTCTGCAGAGAAGCCTACGCGCGACGATGCCCAAGGCTCTGCTCCGCCGCTGCAGTACCGCATGCCCAGCATTCATGCGTTGCGGATTCGCAAATCCAATGTCGGGCTGCCCGATGCGACCGAGAAGTCTGGATCCATGCCACAGGCGCCCAGTACCCGTGACATTAGTACTACCTCGTTCATCTACTCGCCGTCGACAGCGGCACAGCATGCCTGGTCCCCCCCACCCCCGCTTCTACGTCCCAGTTTGGACTCCATGAGCTACTCTATCGTAAATGATTCTATGGTCAACGAAGCGATTGAAAACATGTCATTGCGCGATAACTCGCGCTTAGCGTCTGCTGCGGAGGCGCCTGCGCCTGTCGAAGAACCGTCTGCGCCTCAGGCGGCCACCGAAAAGACGGAGGTGGTGCCCATGCCTGCGCCTGTCGAATCGCCCTCGGACGCCCACACCATCTCACCCGGCATGGTCTCTCCGGCGTCCACATCGCCTTCTGCATGGTACATGGCCATGCATCCTACGCCTTCATTGCCCCCGGTGGGTGAGGCATGGACGGCCATGTCTGCTTCGTCCAAGCGATCAAGCGTAGCCTCGACGCTGGAACCGATCCATATTGTGCGTGGCTCACCACCCGCGTGGGCTACCAATTCGTCGCTAGGCACGCCCTCTGTGGGTATGACTTCGCCAGGGATCCAAGATTTACAGCGCTCTGAACGTCCACACTCACAAATTATTCACCTCCCTTCCTCTAATCGCTCTGTGGTGCGCGATAGTGTCCTATCCCTGCCTGACTCGTTCCAACCGATGACTGTGCCTGTGTCGCTATCCGCTGAACCTGCCGATCCCCAGGACACGACGACCATCCTTCGTGATGAAGCGCCGACTTCCCTGCCTGACGATGCCCACGAAACGACGTTGGTCGAATCGCCGTCCAACGAGCCAGGCAAATGGACCGAGGTAGATGATATGCTCATGAAGGACGCGTCGATGGATGTCGCTGCAGCGCCGGCGCCCTTGCCAACCATGTCGACGTCCGAGGCCCCTACATCGCCGTCGACCAACTCGCCGGACATTGTTTGGTCACCCGCCTTGGATTCCATGCATTCGCTCCCAGCGCTGGCCGTGACGCATGCAGCCGCCTCTGCCACAGATGCTGCGGCGACCGCCGATACGGCCGCCGCCACCGCTGCGGACCAGGCCCCGGCCCTTGCGCTGGCTGACGAGGGTGTGACACCACCTCCGCGGCCTGCACGCGCCTCGCGCGAAGCCGCTGCCCCGCCTGCTATGTATGAGCCACGTGGGCCCGCGCTGGAAGGCTACCGTGTGCCCTCGGCGTTGCGGGCGGCCGACATGTCGTACGCGGCGAGTCCTCGTCATATTTCTTATGGCGCGCGTATGGTCGATGACACGTACGAAAGTCCGCTAGATGCATCGTACGCCCCTGGCCACGTCTATGGTATGTACGATGTGTCACAGGCGACAGCACGCGATGACTCGTTACTGGCTCCGACGACAGGTCCCGTGCATGCATGGACTGAGACAGACCAGTTTGCTCCAGGGCCCATCGACTTGGTGACGCCCTCCTACCAGCCCATGGCCACGTTAGTGGAGGCAGCAGCCGACAAGTCCATGGACACGACCGCAGAAGCCCCTCTGGAGACGGATATGCCCCCTATGGTACGCTCGTCGTCCCCGATGTCGCCCCCACCCGCGACTAACCACGATGTGCCGACATTGATGCCGGCGCTACAGTACACGATGACCAAGCTGCCGAAAGGTCGTCGTGTACGCCGCTCGAAGCCGTCGTCCCAGACGGTTCCCTCGTCGTCCACAGCCACCGCGCCGCCCACGATGGCGTCGTCAAAGGAGCCCACCGCGTCGAGCCCACCAGAGGAACCTACGGCTGCAGCGTCGCCAGCCTGTCCACCACGCACGCTTCTTCTGGTGGATGCGCCTACGCCACCGCGCCCTGCTAATCCGCGGGTCGTCTCGCACATTCGCCGCAAGCCTGTGCCAGTAGCCACGGTCGCAGACGAAGAAGAGGAAGAGGCGAGCATGGTTCACCCACGCCGTCCTACCGAGGCGGTGGCCGAGCCGTCCGTGCCGGCCAAGGAACCTTCGATGCCGGCCCTGGGTCCGACCACGAGCGGTCCACGTACGGCGGACATTTCGTTGGTCGACGTCTCCTCCTCGCCATGGCGCTCTGATTATGGCGGCGTGCGTCCGGCCTTGGCGCCTATTCCCATGGGCCCTGTGCGCAGCAAGGAAGGGACAAACGTATGGCTGGATTCCCACGATCAGCACACGGGCGATACGTCGCATCTCTCGATGTTGGGCGCTGTTGCGGATGCCCTGCCGACGTTCAACTTGGAAGACTACTTCGAGGCATCGTTGCAGCGTATTCGGATCGATACCAGTGGGCATCCCACACCCGTGAAGTCGGGTCCCACGTCGTTCACACGACAGGGCGTGCCTACATCCCAACCCCTCGTGACGCGCCCGCCGACCGACCTGTTCCGCCACGCGCCGCCTGTCACGATGCGTGTCATTGGCTCGCCTGTGATGGGCTTGGACGAGTTCTCTTACGTGATGGACGAAGATGGCATAATTCTTCGTTCCCCGGATCCCGGCGCAGGCAGCGACGGGCAGGCGCGAGGCGGTACAGAGGCAGATGCGGTGCCGTCGTTGCCGCCTCTCGATCCGTATCTACCAGAAGAGCACGAATGGATGGGCGACGTCCCACGCCCACCACGCACGCGTGCTGCGTGGGCCTACAAGGATGGGACAGATCCGGTATGGGACGAAGCGTTGTTCATGGATACCAAGCTGCCGCGGGACTTTATTACCAAGCCCAATTCTGTACTCGCGCGTGGCCGTCCTGTAAAAAAGACAGAGCATACGAGCATCTTCTACGCCAGCCTCCCGGAAAAGCGCCATCGCCGACGTCGTGGGCCGATGCCTCAACGGGCGCCGCCGCTGAAAGTAATGAACTTTGACGAGGCGGACGAGGACGAGGATGATGTGCACCCGTCAGCGTTCATGGACACCAGCCTACCTGCCCCCGCGCCTGTCGCTGACCCCTCTGCGCATGCGCCACCACCGGCGACGGCAACGTACATGGGCGACTATGCAGAAGCGCCACGTACGACAGGTGTGCGAAAGGACCCGACGATGACATCCCCACCTCTTCCGCCCTTGCCGACCGAGACGCCGCAGATGCCTACGCACACCGACTTTGGGCCGACTCAGGACGCCACGACGCCGAGAAAGTCAGGACAGGACAACAAGTTCTCTTCGTGGTGGAAGCGGCATAAACCGTCGCCGACCAAGTCGACGTTCCCTCCGAATGCCGAGGAGGCGCCCGTGGGAGCAGAGCCTGATTACGCGGAAGACGAGATGCCCACGCACACGCAGCGTGATGCCGCTTACGGCGCAGAAGCCGCTCCTCCCTCTATGATGCGGCCCTCGGCCTCTACGGCCACGACGACGACACTCAAGCTCGGCCGGCGTACAGCGCCGCCAGGCTTTGAACCATCGCAGCCGGGCAAGTACTACCTAGCTGGTACAGTCTCTCTTCCGTCGTTGAACGTCGCTCGCACGGCGGAACAGCGCGCTCGAAACGAGACTGGTTTGCCAGAGACGGAGCCGGCACTAATCCAGTCGCTTCTCGCTGCGCCGTCCAGTTCGACGGTACGAGCTCGCGCTGGTATCATCAAGGCTTTGCCGTTCAATCCGGAGGTGGTACCGCCTACGGGCCAAGTCTTGGTCGTGGAAGAACGCAAGATCTTGATCCGTCCTGTTATGTAAGCTTGTCTGATGAACACATCGGATTTGTGTATGTTCATGCGAAGCTTGAGAATCACGATATGGTGCAACACGTAGAGCAATGCTAGTTGTATTCTCTATATACATGGAATGATAATGGGTTACATGAATAATATTAGCAAATTGAGTGCTTGATGTGAATGAAAAAGACAAGGTGATATTCTTCCTCGTCAACTAATGCTTAAAGTAGAGTTTCATAACGTGGCACAATATCAATGTCCTTGAATTGGCCCTTGGCGCACGGAACAGCTTTGTACAATACAATAATGGGCTGCGTCGCCACTTTCTTCTCACCCACATCCTCTTCCTCCGAATGCATCTGCCCCTTCTCCAATGCATCAAGGTTGTGCTCACTCATATCGCTCATACTAGGCGCTAGGGGGAGCAGAGTTGAATAAGAGGGAAGCGATGAGGTGAGGCCACTTCGGAGCATGCTTCCCTGATCACTGAATTTTCGCGTAGTCAAACTTTTTGGCGATAGCGTTTGGTCATATACAGGGTCTAGCTGCTTGACTTCCTCCGCTTCTGTGTCCAAATCAAAGAGCGGTACAGTAGCTGCTTTTTTTCGCGCTGTCACATTCCATTTAGTGAGGCCCATTGCGTTGCGGTAATGGGCGATCAGGCAAATCATATTCTTCAGCATCTCATATAGCGGAGAAATAAGAATGTAGATCAAATACGTCTTCCAGTTGAGGCCAGGATGCGTCTCGCCTTGCACATGCCATGCCGCTAACAGTGTTAAAATCGGACCTTGCAGTGCTAAGAGCCCTGTCACTGGGAATAGGTACCAGGCAAAGCGGTGATCAAATACAAACGAGTAAATCACAGAGCCAAGAATCCAGGGCGTAAGGTAATAAAATACCTCACGCCAATGCAACATTAAGAAAATCATGAAACGTCGGTACAATGAAATTTTGGAATTGGCAAGGAGTCTTAGGTGTCGCGTACCTACCTGGGACCAACCTTGAGACCAGCGAACTCGTTGCTTGATCAGTCCTTGCAAGTCACTTGGTGATTCTTCCATCGACGTCACTGTAGGGTCAAATTGGATATTCGCCCCTGACTCCAGTACACGAAACCCAGAATCCACATCCTCCGTCAGCATAGATTCATCCATCTTGATTTTCCGCAATAGATCAAACTTCCAAAACCCATTACTGCCGCCAAAAATGCCAAAACCTCGTACAAAGGCCCCACCAGCGTGGTTCACAGCGTAGATCGTGTCAAATTCGGCAGCAATATTCGTTGAGCCACGAGTGACCACACATCGGCCTTGTACCAAGTCTGCGTTACGGTACTTCATGGTTTGGAGAGCATGAATGACTGAGTGCTTGGATGGGTGATGATCAGCATCATACATGGCCACAACTTCAGGGGGATTCGTCTCTGCCAAATATTCAATGGCAGAGTTGACATTTTCCGCTTTGGATGTCGATGTCACCACATAATGGTCTTCCACTGTCACGTTCTCGCGAAGTTCAAGCTTATCAATCATGTTACGAAGGTGCTGAATTTGCTGCGGCCGACCGCCATTGTGCGACACAACGACTCGGAACTTTGTGCCTTGTGGTAAGTCAACACTGGCAACAGCACGAATGCAGTCTTCAATGGTATGAATTTCATTAGAAAGATAGGCAGATATAATGGCCGCTACATTTTTGCTCAAGTCGTCACAGCTAGCTTCCCGATGCAGTTTGCGAATAGAACGCCAATGCGGTATGGAGCCCAAACCCTCGATAATGAGCCACAAGGAGGTAATATACAAAGCCGCACTGGCAATCCAAAAAATGCATACAAGTCCTATAACAGGAATAGGAAAGCATAATGCCAATGGAATCCCGAACAAAATTAACAGCGCATAGAGATACTGTGCATTCTCCTTCAGCCAAGCAAGATATAAGGCGATTCTTGGAAATCTAGGCTTCTTTTCCACCTGTTGAACATGCTCAGAGACTTTTACGATGGAGGAGGCAGAGTCAGATGAGGATGATGACGAGCTTCTCGTGTCGCTTGGCGCACAATTGCTCTCACTCGAGCCTCTTTGCAATACAGGAATGTGGAAGAACTCTGAGGTGGATTCTCTGACAACAGCAGGAGAAGGCTTGGGGAGTTCTTCCTTTTCCATGATATCAGAGCTGACTCAGGGTGAGCGAGTCGGATCTGCCGACTATATTTTATAAACTCTCGTCGGGGACATTACTTGCATAACTACTAGGGCCAGGGACAAGATGAGGGGCCGATCATGGAGTACCACTTGGGATTGGATACAGCCCTTTCATTGGCTATTCACACGATCTGAAAGAGACATACCTGAAATTTTAAATAAAAAGGACTCACAATACACTGGTTCATAAGTAAATTAGACTCTGTATAAAATTCGTTGTTTCTCATTTGTTGCATACAAACAGAGGTTCTTCTTCTCGAGCAGAGAACCGAACAGGTTTCGCATAATCGCCACATAGCCCAAATTACAAAGAAGCCAATACAATGATGTTTTTTAAACGAGTGTGCTTGTTTGTTCCCACTTTAGATCTTACCCCTTTTCACGTGCGAATCTTGAGGAGGAGTTCTTCGGCCACTGGGGTCATATCAGTCCCGGCTGTAAGCACTTTTTGCAAATAATTACGCGCACGATCGAGATCGCCTTGCTGCGCATCAGGTATAGCATATCGGCCTAATCGTTTTTCTGCATGCGATAGATAGAGCTTACCATTAAGCTCCCCCATTTCCCAACGTGCCGCAATGACGTAACTGAAGACAAAACGGGCCAATAATCCAGAATCCAGTTGAGATGCGGCACGTTCGATCACCTGCACAAGCAAGCAATGGTATATAGTGGAATGCACTGTATCACCCTCACGCTCATACAGCTCTATGATACGAGCAATGGCTTCCACAGATTCAAGATGTGTCAAAGGGCACGTCAAGTGACGCTTGAAGCACTCAATTGACTGAGCATTGCGACCCAGCCTGTCGTAACACACACCTAGAGATGCCCACATACGCGCATCGTATGGCCGAATCATTGCACAGTGCTGATAATAGTCAATGGCTGATGACCATGCTTCATTCAGCTCATAGACTTGGCCCAACCCGTGCCAAGGACGGTAGTCGTGTGGATTGATTTCAATCGCACGTCGATACATTTCTGCAGCAGCATGACTGTTCTTCAGTTCCAAATACTCGTGTCCGAGCAAAATCCAAGCCGCTACACACTCACGGTCCAGTCGTAGTGCTTGCTTGAACGACTCCACAGCACGAAAGTGTTCACTGCGCTGATTGTAAAAATTGCCCCGCATGCACCATACTTCAGCACTGTTGGATATGTGAGAAAATTGCTGAACAAGCTGTGCAAGAGTATCAGCTTGATCTAGAACATATAATGTATTAGAATATTCACTGATCCCTTCCAAGCGATAAGGCTGTAATGCCATAGCTTGCTGGAATGTATCGGCCGCTTCTTCCAATTCCTGGTGCAGATAAAGAGACTGGGCACGGCTGGTTAATAAATATGCTGAACGAGGGAAATGTGCTAATAAGGCATCAAGTCGTTCAAAGTGTACCGCATCCACTTGTGTGGACTGGCGCTGGGAGTACTCCATAAAGAAGGCGCTCATAAAAGAATTGGGTAAAAGATCCAATATTTGATCACGTTCCGCTGTATTCAAGTTCAGCGTCCGACTGAGTTCTTTCCACGCGCTCCAATTGTAGGGGAAGGCACGTACACTTGATAAGAGGCAATCCATAGCCTCAATCCGCTTGTGAAGCTTACGGAGAATCACACCTTTCATAAATAATAGAAAGGGGTCTTTAGGTGCCACAAGTGAATCAAGAAGGGCAATGTACTTGGGTTGGCCATGCCGATCTGTACTCTTGTCAGCATACGCCAATGTCGGAAGTAAGGTATCTGGGTTTTCAGTTTCATACATTAGCAACTTCGAATATACTTGAAGAAAACGAGATTTCTCAGAAAGGTGTGTTTGTGAATCTAGTAAAGATGCACAAGCCAAATAGTTATCGCGATCAAAAAACGTCTTAGCTAGCGTATAGACATCTTCATCAGATGACGCAGATGATGATTCTGAAGTTGTCTCTGAAAAATGCACATGGATAGGGGGGACTTCAGCCGACGTAAGGGGATCCATAGATCTCACAGGAGAAGATACATGTCGCTTAGAAGGTCCGATAGGTGATGTGGCTTCCCAGCTCGTGCAAGATACGCCGGCACCATCATGAGTTGCTTTACTTGCATTCCAGACTGGAGAGCCAAGGTTTAAAGCAGGAGTTGAATGTGTAGGAAATTTACCATGAGATGATTCTCTTAGTTTTGGTGTGCTAAGCGGTGGTACTGATGGGTGTGGGACACTGGCGAGTAACTCAAGCGCCCTACGAGTTAGGAATGCGGTCTAACGTACCATTGTGCAGCATCAAGCAAACCCCGCTCAGAGAGCGACCGCCCTGCATGCCTTAATACTTGCTTTACGCGTGCAGGAGAAAGGTCTTCTACACCTTCTAGTGTCGAAAACCGCATACAAAGGCTGTCACAGCAAGATGGCGGTGATCGCTGATATACAAAGCAAAAGGGGTGTTGCTCTTAAAGCCACGTGGATGCACAGCGCGTCGCGTCTGACGGGTACCGTGCGCCGTGCATTCAGGAGATGCCACAAATCATCAATACATACGCCACTAGTTCAAGCTTCATGCCAAGGTGAACAAGGATGGAATTGAACGCTTGGGCGGTAGATGAACCATCGCTGTTGGATAGATCGATGTTTGATATGTTTTGTGCCGAAGTGCGAGCCCGTAAAAAAGCTACCAATGTTTTCCAGACTTTTCCATTGTATTTGCGTACACGGCTATCTGAGTTAGATTCCTCCTTGACACGCCTCGATGGTGCATGGATTGATCATATGTATCTCGCCACATCCCTAGCTGCATGTAACGATGACCAGCTCCTCCTATGGTTTCAAGACTGGCAAGTACGCTGGAGAAAATTACAAGCAACTTGGCATGCTCTTATCAGCTCTGACTCATCCTACAATACAAGCAGTTGCACAATCATGCAAGTTCCAATAAATAGGAACGGTTTTGTCGATTTGGAATCACCCAAAGACGCCATGCCTGACAACAACCGATCCTCTATCTGTGCTCGTCAAGCGCTTAAAACCTATGTTATACGAGTGGTGGTCTGCATAGTAGTATTAGCATTATATATAGCAGTACGGCTACATCTCTAGCTCTTCGTCTTTTACGAGATACGCGAGTACAGTACATGTCATCGTCTCATTTGTTCAGATGGGGGAAATGATTTATTGAAGCACGTGAAGTTGCCCGGGCAATTGACACGAGCTTACTTCCCAGGGAGGGCTGCGTCGGGCCTCATCTTACTCATTCACGCTACTGGGGCGCAGCTTTCAGTCCACTGCGTCTCATCTAGATCATATGGCGGAACGAAGCGGGAATAAGGTGCAAGGCTCTGCTCCTACCAAGTATAGCAGCGGAGGAGCTGCACCACCATCAAAAACTGCAAACAATGGACAGTCAGACACTTTGATGTACCCCGCATTGCACTTGTACCCATTAAATGATACATTCGTTCCTAAGCAAATCAACCTCGCTCCCGCTGGGCCTAAAAATCGCATTAAAATTGGTCGGTACTCAAACAACAAGACTGTGCCGAGTCCATTGAATGGCTATTTTGATAGCAAGGTCCTTTCCCGTGCGCATGCCGAGGTTTGGTGTGAAAATGACAAGGTCTTTATCAAAGATATCAAGTCCTCGAATGGTACCTTTATCAATGGTACTCGCCTTTCACCTGAATCTCAAGAGTCTGAACCTTTTGAATTGCACAGCGAAGACGTTGTCGATTTCGGTATTGATATATTGACAGATGATAATAAGGATGTGTTGCACCGCAGGGTGGCTTGCCGCATCTACCTTGTTATAACCCCTGAAGATGCCTTGAAGCTCCGGAGTGATTTCTCAAGTTTGTATCGAGGTGGTATTCATGGTGGCTCTTTTGGTAGCAATGGCTTGTGTCCTGGTGCCGAAGGTGGCTTTCGTCTTGGAAAACCAAATGTCAACCTCGACCATATTGTTATTCGGCTCCAGGGTGAACTGCAGAAAGGTAAAATGATCGGAACTGAGCTTCAAGCCCTGAGTTCGACAGTTCAGAACATTCATGAAACCTTAGGCGGTGGGGTAGCACCGGCACAAGATGCGCCATTCCCGGAACTCGTTCCTAAACCAATGTCTTCTAAAGCCATTGTTAGTGCTTCTGAACAACCTGCTCTTTTTGATGCGCCATCATTGGCCGGATTTGAGTCTCAGCTGGAGAGAACACATGCGGAGCTGGCTAGCCACATGGACAAGATTAAAAGTCTAGAGTCTACGTTGGCTGCGTACAATAATATCAAAGGCGAGGTGGCTGCACTCAAAGAGGAGCTTAATCAGACTAAGCAAGGCCTTTCAACATCCCAAAACTCTATATCAATGGTTAAGCCTCACGACACAGAATCACAATTGCCTGAACATGTCAGGGAGGCGACATCGGGCTTTGATTATGCTATAAGTGATATGACTACGGATACCCTTAAAGCGCGTGATACCGACTTTTCGGAGACCGATGCGGACACAACAGAGTCTATGCCTTTGTTTCAGCCTGGCATGGACTCAGCTAACATCACGATCACAAAATCTGAATTAGCATCATTGCTTGCACGGATTGAAACCCTAGAGCAAGACAATCGTACTATGAAGTCTGACATGGCCGTTGCATCGAACAGGTCAGATATGTCTAATTTTGATATGACTGCGTTGCTTGGTCGAATTGAACGTCTAGAGAGTGCCACACAACTGCAGCAACAACTGGAGCCTCCTACCTCGCCTGATATCAATGACCCCTCTTTGGCCGAATGGCGTGCGACGTTTGAGCAACGTTGGAAAGAACAATCTTTGGACTGGGAAGCCGCCCAGCAGAAAATTAACGATGTGATTGGATCGTGGGGTGATCCCACCACGCCTCGTGTGCTTACATTCGGTGGACCATTGGATGAGAATGAGAATGAAGACGATAACAAGGTAAGCCACTGGTCCGACCGGTTTGTTGACCCTACCTATCAAGCCTTAGGCATTATGGTGATTATGCTGGGTTTGGCTTTACCAACAGTGCTTATTTTCACGGCGCTAAAGTATTTACTATTCTATTAATGAACTCCGCAGGGCAGGTTTATTTCCCGCAACCTCAATACCCATACTCTCCTACGTAGGATGATAGCTGTATGATCTCTGACGATCCATGTACTATACTTATAATAGCAACAATGCAATAAGAATCGACACACTATCGCTCGAGCGCACATACAATTCGCGCGACCAAAAGAAACATGGGAATAAGAATATTTTTGACCTGGCTCTATGGAGTGCCAAGATACGTAAAATATCTGCAAGCCTTGAAGTCTTGACGAAGAACTTGAGTGCTTACAAACGTTACAGTGCAAAAAGGCCGTACGTTGAATACAGGTTGTGTATTTACTTCAGCTTCTTAGCGCCGATCTCCTTCACGTCAAGACCTGATCATATATTAGTACATGTCCATATTGAAGCCTAGAGAGGGCTCTTTTCATACATACCCGGAGGGAGCGACTGCTTCAGCTTCTCAGCCTTCTCGGCGTCGTCAACAACGAGGGTGTAGAGGTAACGCGAGCAGCGCAGCTTGAACTTAGTCTGCACGTTGCGGTTAGCAAGCACAGTCTTCTTCACGCGCGCCGCCTTAGCGTCAGGGCGACGAGCAATCGCCAGGAAGTTCTTAATGTCCGTCACCTGCTTGGGCTAAGAAAGATACGCGCCAAAGGAAAAAGCGCAAATGTTAGCAACATGGTCCCATAAATAAAGCACACCTGCTCTTTATATCCAGGATTGTCTATAAGAGCCAGGTGCCATACAAATGCACACGTACCATCCTGTCGTCTCGCGAATGCGTTGGGAGAAAGGAGCTGGAGTGCTGCACCAGCCGGTGTAGGTCAGCGACTTCGCCTCCATAGCACGGTCAGAATATTGTTTATCACGTGAACAACTGGTATATGCACGTGACCCCATAGGGCTTAGACTGGCTTGGAAAACGTTGCTGGGCCCAAGTCTTCTACTTGTCCATCCCAATACGGCAACGTGAGTACGATTGTTGCCTCTTTGATTGAGGCATTTTCTTTGGACATTGTACTAACACCTACCAGATGGCGCCTAAGGTCCGTTCCGCCAACCAGGAAGTTTCGCTCGGCCCCAACGTCGATGACGGCAAGATCGTTTTCGGTGTTGCCCAGTATGTATCATGCTTTATACAATGCATGCTTGTGTGAGGGCTCGATAGAGACAGCTTCGTGGTGGCTGTTATATGCTTGCCTTCACTGAACATGTATTGGACAACAATTGTGAACAAAATACTAACGCCCTTCAGCATCTACGCCAGCTTCAACGATACCTTTGTCCATGTGACTGATCTTACCGGCAAGGAAACCATCGTCCGTGTGACTGGTAAGTGTCCATTACAGAGTGATAGCTATTGCTCTGGTGTGCGGAACAGTACTAACTTTTTTAGGTGGTATGAAGGTCAAGGCTGACCGTGACGAGTCGTCTCCTTACGCTGCTATGCTTGCTGCCCAGGACTGTGCTGCTCGCTGCAAGGAGGTCGGTATCACTGCTGTGCACATCCGCATTCGTGCCACCGGTGGTGTCGGTTCGAAGACCCCCGGCCCGGGTGCTCAGAGCGCTCTGCGTGCGCTTGCCCGTGCTGGCATGCGCATTGGTCGCATTGAGGACGTGACGCCGGTCCCGTCCGACTCGACTCGCCGCAAGGGTGGTCGCCGTGGTCGCCGTCTGTAAACGTGTCGCCCACAACTGTTTGTACGGTATGTGTGGATTGCGTTTCGTTTTCCCCTTCCGGTGAGATGGTGTGTCTCGCACCATGCTAGCCCAGCATAGTTCCTCGCTGTGCATGGTCACTGTACTTGATGATAATCTGGTCCTATATGGTTAGATTTCATTCTATTGGATACTTCTCCAATTGCCAATACAAAACTTTGCCTCGAATGAAGGCTTTGAAACGCTATTTTTACTGTGTTTTATCGGTAGATTTGTGGCTCATTGTTGCGTGCATGTGTCTGTCTATTTACGACTGCGTAAATTTAGCCAGCATCTGTGAGAGAAATGTTAGTGTATGCGAAAATCAGCGACATACTTCTTGTTGCTGTAGTTGGTCAGAAGTAGGAAGCCCCATTTGCTTCGATGTAAGTATGTATATGGCATACCTTTTGCCTGTTATCAAACTGAAAGAAAGGTCAGCACATATCAAACATACCATCATCTTCTCGACCATAGCTCTGTGACGTTAGATTCTGCATAGACCTACCGAGTTTCTCCATCCAAATCACTCAGACTTGAGTCTTCTGGTTTGATCTTCCTCGTATCTATTTTTGGGTGATGTGTCACGACATGAGGCCACCATTCATTCTGATTTTCTTTTTCCAAGTATATAGACAATAGAGATCCATCATCTTCTGCATAAGCTTTCTTAAATATGCTGAACGTACCAATTGTCCAAGTGCTATCATCCGTCAGAATAGGCTTAGGCAATGCACCCTGCATGTAAGTATACGTGTATACCTACCTCAACGATAATGCTTCCATGCACAGTCACGCTAATGGATGTTCGCTTGAGCGTCAATTGTACTTGCTTTGAGCGTGTGCCTGAAGGGACTGGTATCATCATTTCGACATGGTCTAACGTTTGTGTCCACTTGTACGGTAATGCTTCCTGCTCTAGTTTTTCCTTTGCAAGAACTTCTGAGTCATACTTATCTCGTTCTTCTTGAGATAAGCGTGAGTATGCATCATCAGTGAGGCTCATTGTGTTCCGTCCAGCCAAGATTGTGTTTCTCTCACGCTCTGGCCAAGTGGAGGCGGTAAGACAACTAACTAACTGGTAAGCCATAATTATATATACAATAATTACGAAGACGTTTTACGAGCTAGGTGAGGTATCTGTTACAGCCACAGAGAAGTCCACAGTATCAGAAGGGTTTTTGCTAATAGATTGAATCTTGGGAGGAGGCTTGACAAATACATAACTGATCAACCCTCCCGCTGATGACAATGGCTAAAGGTAAGTAGTAAAGGCAACGTACAGTACTGGCCATATATTTTCGACTCAAGTGTTTCAGGAAATCCTCATCTTGTGTGGGAGCTGATATTAGCAGTCTGAAAACATACATTTCTCAAAAAATACTGTGTCTGAAGCAGATTTACTTGGCATGATCTGGCTGCCGGCTTGTGCCTCCTCCAGACTGTATGCCCTTTGAAGCGCCTCATCAAAGTGAAACGTGCGCGCATATGTAGTGAAGTTATAGTGCAAAAATGAGCCCAGTTGCATGGCTAGTTTTTTTCGTTGGGCCTTCTCATACTCTGTTTCATCCGATAATTGTGCTGCAGAAATGAATCCGCGTGGCTGACGTGAAGTGAGTTGAAGAGTGTCTTCCACATCATCACTTGTACATAACAATTGACTCGGGTCTGTGCCCGAGCCATTACAAGTACACCCAAGAAGATCATGCGTCAAACAAAGCGAGTCAGGATGAAAATTGAAAATGTCCTTTAACTCTTTTTCCGAGAAGGAATCACTGTCCGTTGACGGATCATAGCTGTCTTGAGCCTCGTTATTCATCAGAGAATCGCTCAACCCAATCTTTGTAGTTTGGCGCTGGTAGATTTTCTCATCCAATGTGCCAACCAAAAGAAGTCGATAAATATAGCAAGGTTTGGTTTGACCATCTCGATGGATTCGCGCCATGGCTTGACGATCCGTAGCTGGATTCCAATCGCTGTCAAATAGGATTAGTCGATTTGCACCGATCAAATTTAACCCGACACCACCTGATTTGGAGCTTAGAAGAAACACAAACGGATCGGTCTCGTTACGGTGCTCTGACATCCGATTGAATTGGCCTACCAGCTTCACTCTGTCGTCTGCCTTGGTTCGCCCATCGAGTCGTAACGTGACGAATTTTTGGTTGATGCAGTATTTTTGTAGTACGTCAAGTGTGGTTGTGAAATTGGACACTAATATGACGCGATCATTGGTCGTTTCATAGATAGATTTGAGTAAATGGTGTAAGACCGCCAACTTTCCACTGCTTTGCAAAATCATAGAGCCACCTGTGGTATGGAAATGATCCAGTATATCCCTGGATGCTTGCGCCAACGCCTTGACATTCGTGTCAGGTGTACGTCCAGATTCGGAAATGTCAGATCGGAGAAGTTCAGTTGAATTACAAAGCTGCCGGAGCAGTGTAATGTAGGGAAGATGACTGCGACTCATCCCAAATGTAAGTTCGTAGTTCACAAATTCTGAGCACATGCCATAAATCCGACGCTGCAATGGAGTCATAGTACAAAAGACCACCATCTCGTATTTTGGTGGCAGGTAAGACTGAAGAATATCGGCAGTCCGACGTAAAATGATACCTTTGGTGATCATGCTAAGCTGCCACATTAGACGGTAGGATACTTACTGCTTTACTTCGAGCACGGCCAAGCTGTAAAGCTTGATCTGAGCAATATTGGACACGGCTGCGCATGATAGGGTCCTCGAAGACACGCTTAAAAACAGAATATTGGTCAAACAATCCGGGGTATACAAAATCCATCATGGTATAAAATTCTCGTAAATCATTCTGAATGGGTGTGCCAGTAAGTAATAGTCGCCGATTCGTTTGTAGTAAATCGAAACACTTTGTTGTCTTTGTATCTTTAGATTTCAGACGGTGCCCTTCGTCGCATACAATGAGACCAATAGGAGGCACGGATTTCGCCAACTCTTTCGCACAGTTACGCAGTCGTTCATATCCTAAAATCAAGACTTGATACTGGCGCCCTGTTACAAAGCGTTCCACTTCACTGCGTCCATCGCCTTCAACAGCTAACACACCAATCGAACTACGCCCCATCCATTTTCGGAACTCGCGTTTCCAATTCACGACAAGAGTGAGTGGGCAAACAATTAGAACCTTTTCGACGGTGCCAGTAGTAACAGAAGAGAAGTAACAGTTTTGGCGCAGTAATGTTGTGATTAAAGCGATAGTTTGGAGAGTTTTTC
The DNA here is from genome assembly GCF_001278385.1 of Malassezia pachydermatis. Classification (NCBI taxonomy): domain Eukaryota; kingdom Fungi; phylum Basidiomycota; class Malasseziomycetes; order Malasseziales; family Malasseziaceae; genus Malassezia; species Malassezia pachydermatis. The sequence continues at coordinate 62,145 of NW_017253143.1, forward strand.
CTAAACCCATTTCATCGGCTAGGATGGCTCCTTGCCCGGGTGTTTCGTGACCAGCTTCAACAGAAGTGATCCCTGTCACAGCTTCATACATAAATTTCACGCCCTCAATTTGATGTGGTCGTAGGATTCGCGTCAAGCTTGGGTCTAGTACAACGTCCACGACAGGCAGACCACGGCCAAAAAGCTCTTGGTGTTTGGGGCTTGGACGCTTCATAACAACGGCATCGGGATCATTAGGGTTGTATCGTGGATGTGGGTCCTGCATGTTTCGTAGAGGTAAATGCTTGTCAATCTGACTCGGAAGGATGGATGAGGATTTCGAGTTACCGGAATAAAACTGCGAGGCAGGTATAGTGCGCTGCCTGGCAGCCAGCGAAGATTTGGAAAGAAGAGGACGATGAACCGGCTTGACCGGGTGTTGGTCATCTTTTTCTTCTGATCCGTCAACATTGGTATCATTCAATGCGCGTTCAATCATGATTTCTTTACCCCCCACATAAAGTTCGTCTCCTGCTTGAACGCTGTGCTTTCGAAACGGTGCATTAGTCACAATCATACTCCCGTCATGCGTAGAGCGAAGAGAACAGGTCGTCTTGTTTCCGTGAATAATTAATATGGCATCACCATCCCATGTCTTATGCTTCCTAGATTGTGGCACACGCCACTGGCACAAGTAGCTGGGCTCTAAAGCACTAGGAAGAAGCGGTACAGGTTTCGGTGACTCAGGTGCATGTCTAGGCAATGGATGATGTTGAGCTGGATGAGACTCTCCCTCTGGATGTTTTCGTTTCAATGGCGTATGGAACTTCGACAGCAGCTTTCCTTGCGCCTCCTCGGAGGAGAATGTCGCCATGCCGTCCAACGTTATATGCGCGTCGCGCGCAACTTGGTGGTATTTTCTTAGCACGTGATAGGCTTTCAACACGCATGGGCCTCTCCTGTGGTGCAATGCGTTCTATGCACACTACAAAAAGTCTAGTCCGATACCGAATTGGATACCTTTCCTCGCCCCGTCGCCCACGCGCGCCAGCAAAGGAAGTCCGAAGTTCAACTCTAAGCGCACAGGTCCTTGTTGGAATAGCACACCCACACCTGCAGAAGCAGAAGGTTGCATGAGCTCCGAAAATGTGCGCAGTCCCAATGGTTGATCTTATGGTTAGCCAATATCGATACATACGAGGCTGCATCTGCATAAGTTGTCCAGTATTGAGGAAAGTATGGAGCCGAAGTGGCCAGTGGGACCGAGTGGGAATAGGGGCCAGAAGACTAGCTCCCGCTGCCCAATAGGCGTCGCCACCCAAAGATTCGTCTGAAAATGAGATACACATGTCATACGTACGCTTTTGCTTGGGACCTAGTGTGTTCATACGGAACATGCGAACGCAAGTAGGTCCACCAAGCATAAATCGATCGCTCAAGCATGGGGCTCGATTGTCCAAGGTTTTCATGATACCAGTTCGGAATCCCAGTGACCATGACTGAGGTAAGAACCATATTGAATACATACCCATCCTTCTGATAACATGTCAGATACACTCGCCTGTGTTTCCATCTTCATAAAGGATGTATCTCCTCCCAAGCCTGCATACTCCAACACGGTCTTGAAATACGATCCCACCAAATTTGCGGAAGAAGGGTCGCGTAAATCCCTCTCCATGGTATACGTTATGGCAGACTTGATGGACGGCTTCGCAAGGCGTCGCAAACTAATGTCAAAAAGAATCATGATACATACGCAACGGAGGCCTCAGGCAAAATATGGTGGAAGTGGCGGTGGCTGGCCTCATAGGCAAGTTCATGTCGAGTGCCATTCAAATGAGCATACTAATGTTAGAAGGAATAGACGCACCATCAGAGCGGATCGGAGCACATGCTGAGCCTCGTGAGCGCTTAAATAGCCAGTCAGGTCACGATGTTGTGACATAGCGGAGACATTGGCCCACAAGTCGGGGCAGGAGAGGACAGGAGTAGCAAACGCGACCTAATATATGGTGAGCCATCATGCAGAAAATAACTTACGTTGTAATTGTGCTTCGTTCGCGTTCCGAGTGTAGCACTACCTTCCAGACTCTCAGCACCACCAAACAGGTTCCTGATTTTTCCCTGGACAGAGGCAGTTCCCTCACTATTGCCGACACTAGTGCTTGTCTTCAGGAAAAAGCGGCTAGCTGGGCGAATACGGAGAACCACATCGACGTCTTCATGTGGATGACGGTCAGATACAGTAGAAGGCTCAAGCTCGACAGAAATGTCTTTGGCTAAATCCATTCGCGATATGTCAGCGCTGAACGATGTCGCTGATTGCAGGATAGCATGAATCGTAGTAGGTTGGCCAGGAAGAGGGAAGTACATACGATGCCCATAGCGCAGATCAGACAAGAAAGCTTCCGGCGCTGTAGGATCCACATACGGCCTGCACATCCCAGCCAAAAATCCATTCCGTGTATCCTTGAGCCCAGTAATGCGAATAGCTGCGAGCCGCAAAATCGGAATGTCATGGAGGTCGACTAAAGGCTGCTGTAGTTGGGCCATGGCTTTCGGTAGATTGTGCAAGAGGTCATTTTCTTTCGGGAGCGAATTCGTCTCGGCTCTTCCCTGAGCTTCTAGCTCTTCTGGCGTAGGTAACAATGTATGCGCCGCATCGCTAACAACATCACCGGCACTCATGGGTGGGAGTGATAGGGCCTGTGCTCTCAGAAGCGCGATCTCGTCCCACAAACCACGTGGCATACAAGTGGAGTATGCTCGACCCTCTCGCCAGTGGACTTTTTTCTAGTGCGGTGTGTACTACGCCCAGCCGACAACTCGTACGGTCGTAGGCTTGGCCACAACGCCATGTTTGTTCTATCAGAAATTGAGGTATGTATTGTCTACATGGTATACTAATCCCTAGGATACCATCAAGGTTGAGCCGAAAAATTTCCACAAGCCAAGTGCGACGGCCATTGCAGAACAAATCAATGTAAAGTACGCAAATAAAGTAAGTACGCGTACAGGCTTATACGATAGGTTCTTCAGGATGTGGGGCTGTGTATTTGTGTCCATGATATTCTTGAAGCTAGTGAGGGTCGCATTCGGTGGGGTGATGGGTGCTTATACTACACCGTTCTCTTTCGTCTAGTGGTCTTCCGACCTTTTATCAATGAGGTCCTCGTAGGACGGATCACATCGTCAACGAATGAGTCGATTCGGGTTTCTATGGGATTCTTTGACGATATTTATATACCACCGCATCTTCTTCCTACGCCCTCTGCTTTTGACTACCAAGAGCAAGCGTGGTTTTGGCTCCTAGATCCATCGTCGGATGCACATGTAGCTGACCCATTGTTGTCGGCTCCCGAGGAGCGGATGTATCTGGACGTCGGAGAGACAATACGCTTTGCGATTGAATCAGACAGCTTCTATGATATGGAGCCAGGGCCAGCTGTGGGGGAAGGAAAGCTCGGTGAGACCCCCACAGGTGTCGGAAATATTCCCGGAGATCCAGGCTCGAAAGGGTCCACGAACTATGCGCCTTACCGTATTGTTGGCTCTATCGCCGGCCAGGGTCTAGGATTGGTATCGTGGTGGGCCGGTGCAGAACAAGTCCCTGTAGAATAATTCACGTAATCTCCATGTCCATATGATATATTGTCGTCCAAAGACAAGGCCAACATGTACCATGATGTACGCAGAAGAATGAATGGAATGCTGTGTAAAGAGAGACTACATAAAACCATATCCTTGAAAAATCCATCTTACGTGCGAGCTGAAATCGTAAGGACAACTTTCGCGTGTTTGAGTTCAGGTGTCCCGCGACGAAGGGCCGTCGACGAAGATTCCACAGAATCAGCTGCCGGCTTTGTATTAAGATTGTACCCTTTGTTTTCCTGGTCCGCTGTTGGCGTGGTGTCTGCACTGGCAGGCGTCACTTGGACAGACACAGGTGTCGGGAGACTATGCATGTCTTTGGAGGCGGGAATACCCATAGGTATATTTTCCAAAGGCTGCTTCACTGGACCCAACGTATCCAAACGTGGGTTCTGCAGGTAATAAAACGGCTGCTCCTCTTGCCGTGATGTCCCAGATGTAGAGATGCTGCGAGAAGATGAAGGCGTCGGCATTGTAGCAATGGGCGCTAAAGTCCGAGGCGACGATGCCAGGGCAGTAGGACCACTATGGGTCATGCCTCCCGTGCTCGTATCATTGCGCGCCCAGCTCATAGGTGCCTTCACAGGAGGTGTAGGTGGATGAGAGGAGCTTGATGACGGTTGAACGTCTTGCGCCGTAGCCTTTTCCACTTGGAAAATGGGTTGCGATGCGCTATCGCTCCAACCTCGTATTGGCCTGGTGTTTGTAGGGCTGGCGCCTGTAGAAGATGAGATAGGGTAAAGGGTATCTGAGGCAGACGTCGAAGCGGACGTTTCTTGTGACACATTGGTAGCTGATGCAGAACGTTTCTGCAATTTGGGCCGCGAAAAAATATTCAAGTTCTCAAAAGGACCATGAGCCTTCCCCTTGCGAACATCATCCTTGAGTGCATTCGCAGATACCTTCTCACCCGCTTGCTCGTCGGACTGAGAAAGAGAGCGACCACGGTTTTCATTTCGGATAAAACGCTGGTTCTTGGTCGGAGACTCGCGGTATTTCTCAGGAATCAAAGTCTGAGGGTTAAGCTCTTCCGTATGGACCACAGGCTGCCGATCGGCCCGTTTGCGGCGTTCGATTCGTGAAAAGAAGCCATTTGATGTAGCGGGCGTAGGCGTTTGTGCCAATAAAGAGCCACCGCCCAGATGGACATGGTACTCATCGACCTCCTCATCGGAATCTGACGGGATAATGATGTAGCTTTCAACTTCGGAAGAAATCTTGGTTGTCAGGTCCTCAGGCGAAACATCTTTGGGAGGTGGAGTCGATAGAGCCAAGACAAAGTGGTCCTGGTGCTCAATCAAAAACTCAATAACATTGACTGCTAGCATATGATCATCCTTGGACGAAATGCTAGGGTGATTCAATATGGCTGGTTGGAACACAATTGCCAAATTTTGAGCTGTCATCTTGTTCGTAGCAGATTTGCGCTCGAACATAGCCAACAAATCCAGGATATACAACATCAGGTATTGATTGGCCTGAGGGCACGCTTTGATGAGAACGCGGAACTTTTCGATTTTGGTATCTGTATCAAGATCCAACTTTGCCAGTACGCGACAGAACTTCTTAAACTGGTTCCTTGGAACAATAGGTTCTGGCATCATGTTCAAGTACCGACGTAATACACCAGCGGCATCGTGCACTGTGTAGACGGACCAGTCTAGCGACTTCCCATAACTAGGCGGTGCATCGAGCAAATCTTGCAGCTCGCGCATACGCTTTTCGGACCCGCCAACACGGAATACGCCTTCTGTTTCAAGCGCATGTTGCTTTAAATGCAATCCAATCTTGGCGACGGGAGAGGGAATATAACCCCAAACATAGGGCTCACCGTCCTCTTTCATTAAGCTAATAGCGACACTCGAGTGTTTTAGTACATGGTGAAGCGGTGCACCAAAGATGGAGTCCGGGTTGATCTCAAGACGCTCTTCACGAGGTGAGACCGCTCCGCGCACACTGAACGCCGACCACCATGACTTTAGTCCACCCAGAGTCGCAGCGGGATCATCCCACCGTGGGGAAGTCATTTTATCAACGCAAACGAGAGCAGCTGTTTGCGGGAGGTCTAAAAGGAAAGAAACGTGGGCTTCAACGGACTCAACGGCTGACCAACGTTTGTCAAAGAGATACGGGTGACCGAACAATAAAGCAAGCGAGTATTGTCAACCTCTGTCTCTGCACAAAGCTGCAGTCCGCCACAATGGATTACCAGAGTCGCGCGTCTGCATTCACCCGCCACGCGGTGCCAGTGCCCCGGAAATGGGATTATGCAACGTACATTTTGTTTTTGCTGCGACTGGGCGCGTGGGATTTCCTATTTTATTTAACCGTACGTAATCTCTCCTTTAGTAAAAACCTAAGACATGACCTTAAAAAATGAAAAAATGCACAAGACCCTGTCCAATCTGCGACACTAAAGGATTTACATAGAAAGGTCCGAGGAACAAGGCAACACCTCGCCCGAGGGTGTCAACGTGACTCGATGGATAGCATATTGTGAAGCGCGTACGTTCGACTTGGGATGAGGACTACCTTGGGTGACGTGGATTTGTGCCTGAGGAATAAACCAACCCGATCCACGTTCCTTGGTGAGTTCATGGAATAGCCGAGCGACATCCGCTTCGTTCATCCTGACACTCAGGGTGAGCACCTCGCATCGGAGCCGGTAGGCAGAGAGCATAGCTTCTACCACGACCCGTACATCAGAGTATTTCTGTTCAACAGTAGACATGTCGTCCACGAGACGTCGGAACAAGTGCGAAAAAGACACCGTATCAGACGACACAGACGTGACCAAAGAAGCTAGTACATCTTGGGTTAACATACGGCTTTGCTCTTGTGCATAAGACAGCAGTGCACTCGATGCTGGAGCCGCATTCCTAGCGGATAGGGTATGTTCCAAAGTCATTAACGCATGAAGAAGGCGGAACCACAGTTCACGCGCATCTTCCATTACTGCATCTTTCCTGTTCGTACGCTCAATACAGAGACGTGACGCCATGTGTACAAGATCACGTAGTTGCTGGAATACATGTTGTGTTTGTATCCAAAGACGCCCATGATGATCATCCATGGCATTGTTGACATGTTGGGTCACAGTATCGATGTGCTTGTCTAAGACATCCATGCCATATGGCGTTTGTCCTTGGCGATCATAGATCCATAGCACAGCATGTAAAACACCAAAATCCTCAGCCTCTTTTCTAGCATGGTCCAGATCAAAATAGGAAAGGCTATGCGCCTCCAATTGCGCCACAAGTTGCGAGGGGCAAAATTCGGCCAAGCGAGTCATCCACAAACGACGAAGAGGGATAGGCCAATCTTTCATACTGGGTTGGTCCAAGGAAAAGAAAAACGTCAGGTATAAATACTGGCGTTGAGGGGTGCTGTTAAGCTCATCCAAAACGGCATCATTGAGAGAAACAAAATACCTGGATACAACTTGTGCGAGATCGCCAAGCAAAGAATCAGGTACATCGGCAACGGAACTGACTAGAGTAGGATGGAGCTGATCACGCTGGGCCGCCTTACGCAAGCCTGATCGGCTAAGCATTTCAGCAATGCGTGCATACAGCTGGCCTGGTGCATGGTGTGATCCATCGAGGTCCAATAGGTAAAAGCGAAATAATTCGTTGAATTGGTGTGTTTTGAACAAAGCTTGTTCATAGATGTGCCAGAAGGTAGCACGCCGTAGAGCTGTGATGTGCGCCTCGTCCAGCTGGATGGGGTGAACAGACAAGATGCATTCCAGGGCATATTCACTGTCCATGTGATTGGTCACATCACTTGTTAACACAGTGAAAACCCATTGGACCTGTTGATCCGATAAGGACACAAATTGAGGGTATTTAGCAGCATTCCGAGCCACAAACAGTGCAGTAAATAAAGATACATCCTCCGGTATAGATGGTCCTTGGCAGGCTTCAAGTAAGATTTGCACCACTGTCTGTCGGTGAAGCCATGAGGAAGGACGTTCATCGCCGAAGATGTCGGTTTCAAACGCAAGATCAATACCATCGAAGAAAGGCTCACTATCCAGACTCCATACCAATCGGAGATATGGATAAGGTTTGTGATCCAAAGTAGGAATAGCACCATGCCCCACCCATTCAAAAGGTCCCTTGGAAAAGAGGCAGGACATTATATCCGAAGCAGCTTTCACCGCGTCTGTCGGTTCCATGGGTGTGAGGGATGGATATCGAAGTCCACGAAGATAGGCAGACAGCAAAGGAAAGATGGCATACAAATTGGCATTCTCGGCAGAAAATTCGTGCCGGAGCAGCTGTGTGCAGAGCGTGGATAGAAGGTAGGCCACGGGGGTAACATAATCATGCATCACATGTTCGCAAACATGGGCCATTGGGCCCCATAACCCATGCTCCGAGCAGACACGCAAGACTTGGTCCAGATCGAGTTGCAGAGGATCAACATGCAGAATTAATTGAGACACTTCCTCGTACTCTTGTCTTCGGTCACGGAAAGCAATCAGACGTTGTACAACGCTGGGCGGTGGGGTATGAAGTTGACCACGAAGAATAAACTGCTCAAGTTCGTGAACATAAACCTCCTCCATATCGTATTGTTCATAAGCCCAATACAAGTCTCCATACAGGAAAGTCTCATCCGCTGTAGCAATAGCCACTTGGCCACATAAGTGGACCAGTGTGTGTGCATCTGCGGGGGAAGCGGAAAGCAGGCGTAGTGCGTTTTGTTGAATCGTTTGGAGCCTCTTGGCAATAATGTATTTCTGCTCCGATCGGCTGTCAGGCAACCCAATACCAGAGCCAAGAGATGTGCCATGGTATAAATCCAAGCCCAATCGTAGAGCCTCATACCAGTCTTGTGCCTGTTCGAGCTCTTGCAATCGCGCATCCCAGGGCAAAAAGTCACCTGTAAAGAACTGGTCTTCTGCCAAAAGGAAGGCTTTGCTCCGCCATACGTAGAGAGACAATGCACACGTGGAAGAGGTGGCCATGTGTTGCGCTACAATGGGATCATGCGGCTGCCATTCTGTGTATGCATTCTTGCGCATATCGTACAAAAGCCATGCATTGTCTGTCACCACAAAAAGAAGTTGCCTGTGGACCCATTGCAGTCGTACAATGGAACTCGGTGCGGAAAGGAGGGTATCTTCGGCCATAACAATAGCCGATGTGGCTGGGTCTTCAGGGGATCGAGGTTTGACACGGACAGAGCGGACATGCAATAGTCGAAGTTGAGAACCAAAAGCGAAGGCTAGAAGGGGATGTTGCACACTTTTCTCCTGCACGATAGCGGGGAACCAAGCTAATGCTGCCGTTTGGCAAGACTCGGGGACGGTGCTTCGATACCAAGTCCGCGCTGATGGCTGTAGACCAATAAGGAGCAGCTTGTCGGACAACAACAAAGCGACAAACCGATGGGCATTGGAAGGATGATCTGTCGTGCCCACGGGCAAAGGCATAGCATCAAAGATATGTGGCGAGTCATGCAATGAATATTGACCATAAATGCGCAATGTATCATTGGAAGCCATACCGAGCATACGTCCCAAAGAATGGTAGATACAAAGGCCATGCGCATCTGTACTTAAGATCGCTGTTTTACGTGCACCGACAAAATACAGGTGCGTGATGGGTGAGCCTTCGAAATGACCTTCGCCACGACCAGCGCGAACCACAGTCGGATCAATAGGCGGGACATGTCGAGCTGGTTCATCCGCTTGGAAAAGATCGTAAAGGAAGATGTGGCCTGAAGCATGACCTACGCCCACGTACGTAGCTTCCTGTGACACGGATAGGGCGGTTACAGCATGTCCATCCCCATACGCTGTATTGGACATACATGTAGCTCGATGACGTTGTGACATATCAAAAACCAAGGTTGCGCCATGCGACAAGCCAACGACAACCAACCCACCGGAGACATGAAAGCATGTAATGGTCCCATGTTCTGCACATGCATGGGATATTGTTCGAAGCACATGCAGAGAAAGAAAGGGGCGAGCGATGGGTCTAGTGCTTGGCTCCTCTGAAGCGACGATGGTCGAGGCAGCGTTTGTCGTGGCTTGATCTGTTGTTTCAGAGATCACAGAACCGGGATCCCACGTTACACTGTCCACAATAGATATGGTATCAGGTGACATATGAGCTTCTTGAGCATGCCAAGGAGATCGAAGGCGATGGAGCGTAGTGAAATGGGGTGGACGTTTGACGCGATGATGCGTGATACGATGCATCGCTTCTATGATGGGAGGACTTGGAGAACGAGATCGTGCCGATGCACTTGGATCAGGCGATATCTTGTGCAACGGCACATCGATGGGGATATTCGCTTCGTTACGGCTGGAACTGGGAAACTTGTTGTTCTGTGGCGGATCGGCAAACAGACGTAACTCCTGCATGTCCTCGCCCCATACCTGAGCAGGGGACGGGAGCATGATGCCTGAGTCGTTCGTGACCTCTTCATCCCAGTCTGTCCCTCGTAAGGGGTCATGGCTTAAGTCATGGCGATCCGCCGACATGAGCTCTCACCAACCCCGTACGAAGTGACCGTCACACAATCAGCCTCATCTCCACACGCAGGCGGTGCGGTGCATGGACACAAGCCAAGTGCTACCATCACGTGCTGAACGCACGGTGCATCGTTGCCACTGCAAACAAAGACCAATCAATGCATTACTTATATATGTAGGTACAGACTAGCACATTACGGACGCGGCTCAGGAGGAGAGGATGCCAGCTTGGGCTCAGGGCTGATTTCCTCCGGTGGCGGCGGAGCACTGGATTCGCCCTTGCGGGCCAAGCGGCCCTTCTTGTCAAGGTATTCATCAGCCTCATCCGCATGCTTGAATGGACGCTTGCCCAGAAGATTGGTCATGTCCTCACGCGTAATCACTTCACGCTCCAGCAAGAGCTTAGCCACCTTTTCGACATCATCCTTGTGCTTCGTAAGAAGCTCTGTGGTGCGCTTGTGGGCTTCCATCACGAGAGCCCGAACTTGCTCGTCCAAAAGCTCACCAGTGCGCTCCGAATAGGGCTTGTGCATTGACTCTTGGTCCGTGCGATAAGACACAGGACCAAGTTTGTCATTCATACCATATGATGCACAGATCTCGAACGCCATGCGCGTAATCTTTGACAAGTCATCCTGTGCACCGGTAGTGATGCTGCCGAAGAAGATTTCTTCAGACACACGACCACCCAGCGTCATGCACATACGGTCTAGCAGCTGCTCCGTGCTGAATAGGTAGCGCTCCTTAGGCAAGTACTGCGCATATCCCAAAGCTCCAACACCACGAGGGATAATGGAAACCTTCAGCAAAGGATCAGCATGTTCGAGGAACCAACCACAAACGGCATGGCCAGCTTCATGGTAGGCAACCGTCGTCTTTTCTTCAGGGCTCAGGACACGCGATTTGCGCTCCAGTCCCGCAATTACACGCTCAATCGCAAGCTCAAAGTGGTGCTCTTCAATAGCATCCGCACTCTCTCGCGCCGCAATCAAAGCAGCTTCGTTGCAGACGTTGTGGATATCAGCACCACTAAAGCCAGGAGTCAGCGTACTAAGCTTCTCGGCAAGTAGTTCCACATTGACATCCTCCCTTACCTTCAAAGGCTTGAGATGCACCTCGAAAATGGAACGACGACCACTAATGTCCGGGCGGTCAATAGCAATGTGACGGTCGAAACGGCCAGGACGCATCAACGCAGGGTCAAGCACGTCTGGACGGTTGGTGCCTGCAAGCACTACGACATGCTCGTTCGTTCCGAAACCATCCATCTGAACAAGCAACTCGTTGAGTGTACTCTCACGCTCATCGTTGCCACCAAAGTTTCCGCCCTTGCCACGCTTTTTACCGATAGCATCAATTTCATCCACAAAGATAATGCAAGGCGCCATCTTCTTGGCCTTTGCAAACATGTCACGCACACGCGAAGGACCCACACCGACGAACATTTCCACAAATTCGGAACCAGATACACTCAGGAAAGGCACGCCCGCTTCACCCGCTGTAGCCTTGGCAACCAGCGTCTTACCGGTACCTGGTGGACCACTAAGAATCGCGCCACGAGGGATCTTTGCTCCAAGACGCTCATAACGCTCTGGGTTCTTCAAGAAACTAACAAACTCCATAATCTCTTGCTTAGCCTCGTCCATACCGGCCACATCGGCAAACTTTACCTTGACATCGGTTTCCTGGTTAAAGAGCTTTGCACGGCTCTTGCCGATACCGAAGATACCACCGGGACCGCCACCGCCTGCACCACCAGCACCGGTAGCGCGACGAGTGAGGTAAAAGAGAAGACCAGCGAGAATCAGAGTTGGAGCAAAGTGAAGAAGTGTTGAAGCCAGGCTAATAGATTCGTGATACGCGACAGGAATGCGTTCAGCCGATGGAATATTCAGTTCATTCTGGGCATCCTCCAAGTGGCGCTCAAAGGCTTCCACGCTACCCACGCTGAACCAGTACTGTGGCGAGCCTAGCATGGCGCCCGGCTGCTGCGGATAGGTAGATCCTGTGGAGTTGTTGTGCAGGTATACATTGACCTTGGAGCGGTTTACCACGACAAGACGTTCCACTAGACCCTTGTCCAAGAAAGCCGAACGGAATTCCTGCCATGTGATTTCCCTGGTCGATGCCTCCGGAGAGGTAAAGCGATAGAGTGCGTACGTGGTAATAATTGTCGCAATAATCAGGTTGAGGTTGTTGCGTGGATCATTGTTAGGCTGATTCTGGTTGCCCGTGAATCCAAACTTTTCCTTCTTCGTACCGTCATCCTCCTTCTTTTCTTCGTTAGGCGCTGACGACTCCTTGGAGTCTGGCGTCGCCGAAGCAGAGGAGCGTTTGTCTTTGTTGAAAAACTGTTTTAGTTCGTCAGGCACGTCGTCTTTCGTAGGTTTTCCTTCTTTGGCCTCACGCAATCCGCGTTCAATGGACTCATGGAATTCCTTCTTTCGTTGTTCATCAGGCTGCGGATCCGAAGGGGTAGCAAAGAACCGAGCAGAGAGGAGGGAGGTAGGGTAGCGCAGGCTCATGGGTGTCGGGATAGACCGACAAGAGCCCGATGATGAAAGGCTACGAGGCACCATATTGAGCGTGCGCATCCAGGGTATCAAGGATGCGTGGCTCCTGGACATGGTCCGAGTAGCTGCACGAGCGGAGGTGGCAGAAAGCATCACAACCGCTGTAGATGGGATTCAACCAGAAACGGGGAGAGAAATAAAGGATATAAAATCAAGAAGAGATGTCTACGCTGGAAGCAATCCCACGCCTGTGCCCTGTCGTACGTTCTTGACAAGAAACGCAGTACCTTGTCGCTGTCCAGAGATCGTGAGCGCTGTGGCGGAGGTCTGATCACCAGTGGCGTAAGCGCATGGTGACGCGTACCACGTGATATCGGCCGAGCCTCGGACCCTTTTGGTGATTTGCACGAACCGTATGCGGGCGGAGAGCCATTGGCAAGGGAGCAATCGCCACGCGTCTCTTCCGATTGCACGAGGATCGCGTGGCGCGTATTACGATCTACGCGTCGCGAAACAGGGGTGTGACCAACAGAACGACGTGGCCCTAGCGCTCCGCGCCTCCATTTTATACCGGTCTATCCTTGGTGTGTGTGGGCCAACCGCGGAGAGCCGCGGTGGGCTAGCCTTTCAGGTTTATAAGTCAACATGGATTTGACAGCATGGCTGCAGAAGCAGCAGCAACAGCAGTCACAACAACAACACATGCCGCTGCCTGCTACGAATGTACCTTCCCCGATGCAGATGCCGATGCAGATGCCGTTTGGGATGCAACAATCAGCGTTTCCCGCCCAGCAGGGGCCACAGAACGGGGGCCAGCTCCAGCCTCAGCAGTTGCAACAGTTGCAACAGCAGATGCAGCAGCAACAAATGCAGCAGCAGCAGATGCAACAGCAGATGCAGCAGCAACAGATGCAACAGCAGATGCAGCAACAACAAATGCATGTGCAGCAGCAGCAGCAATCTCAGCAGCATCCACAGCACATGCATATGCAGCAGCAGCAGCAGCAGCAGCAGCAGCAGCCGCAACCACAGCAACCACAGCCGCCGTCTTCACAACAGCCGCAGCCACCACCTATGCTGGGTATGATGAACCAGGCTGGTCCTGGCATGCCGCCGCAGATGAGCACGGGGTCGACGATGCCATCATCGATCACGCCTGCGCAAGTACTCCAGAACATTCAAAACAACATGACAGCGCTGCAACGGCAATGGACCGTGGTCAATGCCCAGCCGGACAATCCCAACAAGGGCACAGCTATTCAGTACTTGTCAGGGCAGATGCGGCGTCTCATGGCCATGCAAGAGTCGATTGTAGCTGCGGCGCGTGCGAATGGCACCGACCTGAACGTGAATGGGCCGCCACCTGCGCAGAATGGCGGCATGCCACCGATGTCGTTTGCGATGTCGTCACCTGCGATGCCGATGATGTCGCAGGCCTCGTCGCAAGCCCCAACACCAGCACCGCCAACGCAAGGCGCAGCGATGAGGATGCCGTCACCGACGTCGGCGTCCTCGCCAGCGTCCCTACCGCGATTCCCGCCGTCGATGATGCAGGCGCCATCGACCGAAGAGGCACGACGAGCGCCATCGCCTACGACGCGCACGACGCCGCAGGCGCCGCAGTCACAGCCACAGCCACAGCCGCCGCAGGCATCCACATCGCAACCACCTACGCGTGACTTTACGTCAGTGGTGCACTTGTTTCTGACCCAGCGTGGCATGGCGTTACCCCCTGACTGGGCCGCGCCGTTTGTGGGCCCGGCCGCAGGGGGCGGCGCGGCGGCGGGGGAGACGCGATCGGTTGATCTACAGACGCTCTTTGCCAAGGTTCTGAGCTTGGGCGGCTCAGATCAAGTGTTTACGATCCCGAATGGCTGGGCAATGGTCGCCCAGCAGCTCGGACTGGCCATTGGTGGGCCTAGTTCCACGCCGAATGCCGCGATCCCTGTGCCGAGCGAGGTGCCTGGACGTCTTGCCGCGTACTATACGCAGCGCCTAGCGCTCTTTGAAAAGTCATGGCTGGCCGCGCAACGTCGTGGGCCTGGGGCGGAGGCTGGGATGCCCGCGGCGCGTGTGCCGCCCAGTGCAGACACGGCGCCGGAGGCCATGCCACCGCCCTCGCCGACCACAGCGACGCCCACGTCAGGCACGCCTACGCAGCCATCCACGTCGGCGAATCCGTTTGCCTCGTTGGATCCCGCGCAAGTGCAGATGGCTGTGGGGCAGCATATGAGCCAGCTCCAAAAACTCGTGACGACCGGCCAAATGACGCCGCAAATGGCCATGGCACGGTACACATCGATTCAGCAGGCGGTCCAGGCGTACCATGCGGAACGGGCGTCGGCGTCGCCTTCGTCGATGCCCCCCCCCGTGTCGACGTCCACGGAGCCTGCCCAGCCTTCACCTAGTCCCGGGCCCTCGATGCCGACGCCGGTCATGCCTACGAACACGCCGCCCAGCCGGCCATCGCCTGCGCAGCCGGAGGCGGCACGCCCAGCGGAGGTGCGTCGGCACGAAGAGGTGGTGGCGCCGCCGCCGATCCAGACGTCAAGCCAGGTCGAGCCAAGTCCCGGACCTGCCGGCGCCGCCGCGCCCGTGCCAGTGCCAGCGCCCGCCGCCACAGGACCGCCGCCGTCGTCGGCGGCACCAGCAGCGCCGGCCAAGTACAAAATTACGTACATCCCGATGCACTTGGACGTAACGACGCAGGGCGGACGAGATTTGGACCGCCTGGACCGCGAATTGGCGCCGCGTCTCGCTGCGCGCGCGCGCCTTCGGACGGTGGCAGAGCTCGGGACAGTCGACGTGTACGGCCTGATTATGTCTTTGCGGTCCGGCTTGTCGTCCGAGATCGCGTACGCGCTCAATGTGCTCCTGATTCTCTCAGCTGGCGTGGGCGCGCCCAGCTCGTTCCAGCTGGCACTGGCGCCCTGCGATCCGCTGCTCGATGCGTTGCTGGATGTGCTGGCATCGCAGCTGCCGCTCCTGGCGCCGCCCGTCGACGTAGCGTGGACATCGCTGCGGTATGCGGATGCGATTGAGCTTGCGCTGCACGACGAAGGCCAACTACGTACGTTTGTACGCCGCAGCGCCTCGGCAGCGAAAGAGCGGGAGGCCGAGCGGTGTGCGTCGATGGTGCAGACGATTCTTACGATCCTGCGCAACGTGGCTACGATGCCGGACAACACGACGTACCTCGCGACACATACACGATGTGTGTCGATGCTCATGCAGATCGCCTACGCGGCTCTCCACGATGCGCGTTGGGACGGCCACAACGGTTCGTCGGCGGCGCTCGCAGCGCTCACCTTGCGCGAAGTGCTGCACAGCCTGAAGGATGTGCTTACCATGGTCCTTGGCCTGGTCGGCCCCACGCTGGATCTTTCGCAGCATGCGCCGGAGGTCACAACGACGATGCTCGATATGCTGCGCTTCTTTCTCCTTGACGCGGCCGAGTGGGAACGACGTGAAGGCGCCTCGCCGCATGTGCTCGAACGCCTCGCTGCGACGACGCCCAGTGCACAGGCCCTGCTGTTCCAAGTGCCGCACCATACCCGCCTCGCGCTGCAAGTGCTCTCGTGCCTGGCCTTGCCGGACCCGAATCGCGAGACGCTAGCACAGCGTACGCCCGCACCGGTGCTCCTGGAGCTCGCCGAGCACTTGGTCCATCTCCTGCCTGTGCACGTCCCTGATTTCCGGCGGCTCACAAGTGTCACGCGCTTGGAGTACACGGAAACCGCGGCGTTTTGTTTGTACCATGTCGTGTACTTGGCCCCACCGAGCGTCAAGGCCGACATTCGCGCGCTGCCAGGCGTCCCAGGGATCTTGTTCCGCGCCGCCAAGCACTTGCTGCAAAGTGCTTCGGACTATACCACGAACCCCTACGGCTTGCTATGTCGTCGACTCATCGAGACGCTGCGCACGCTGCAAGAGGGCAAGGATGTGCTCAGCGAGCCGCCGCTTCTTGGCATGTACTGGCCGCCGGACGAAGGCAGTGTCGCCAAGACGGCCAGCGACGCCGTGCCCATGTCGCTGGCGCTCGGCCCACACGAGGCAGAGGCCATCATGGAATGGCTCGCCCGCACAGCCAACGTCGATACGGGCCTCGCGTCGGACCTCTTGGCGTTGGTACGTGCTTGAATCTACGGCCATCTACGCGTCCGTCGTCAAACCTGGGTTTTTGTGCAGAATGACAAAGCCCTCCATAACTGTGATGTAAGTCGCGATAGTCATACATACTTGGGGCATACGATAGATACTCCTCTGTGGCCAGCACACCACGCTCTCGCGCGCCCAGCCGCACGGGCGTCGTGTGCGTTTGGAAGCCGGAAATCGTACGTGGCTTGCCCGCTTGGCCCACCACATCCACGGCTTTGCCCACACGCACATTCACTGGCAGCTTGGCCAGCGACTCGTCCAGCGTAATCAGGAACCGCGGCCGCATCGCCGATACAAGCCAGTAGAGCATCCAGTGCGTACGATCCAGCACAAACCCACGCGCCTCGGTAAACGCCAGAAGCGTCGCCAGGAGACCTGCCACGCCCGTATAGCTGAAAAGCAGGCGGTCCGTGTGGTACGGATCCAGACCCAGCGTGCCCTTGCCCATGTGCACAAGGCCCTGCGCAATGCGCACGACAAACAGGCAATCAGGCTCCTTCGCATAGTAGCTCGCAAGCTGGCGCAGCCGCTGTGCCAGACGTGCATTGTTCGTCCCCGCACCGACAATGCCCATCGCGAAAATCGCATTGAGCGCCACGTCCAAGTCGCTATCGTGCGAGTACTTGCTCAGCGTATCCAGCACACCTACAGCCGGGTTGGACGGGTGCAGCAGCGCCATCGCCAACGGCACCGTGCGCCGGATCACAGGATCGCCATAATGCATCAGATGCGACATGTGACGCAGCGTCATATCCGCACCGACATCCTCGCCCATCGCAATCAGCGCAATCGCCAGCACAGAGAACGCCTGGTACAGATCATGGACAGTCTCCGCCTCGACCTCCTCGCCGTCGTCCCCCTCTTCGCTCTCCTTCTTCGCGGGCGTCACGTGTTCGGCACAGTAGTGCAGCAGCGTCTGGATCTTGAGCACATTGCCCGTGCCCGCGTAGCTGCATGCATCCACGAGAATCTGCACATCACGCGACGAGGCATGCTCAATCGCTTTCAACGTCTCGATCGTCGCGTCCGACTCGTCCTGGCGGCCAAGGAATAGCAACGCCAGACCCAGGGCCAGGAACCGCATCCACTTGTCGTCCAGCTGCGACGGTTCACGCTCCATCATCGTCTGCAGAAGGCTCGGCACAATCTCGCCATGCGCCGAACCCACAAACACAAAGCCCAGCGAGAGCGCACACAGCGCCGCGGTATCCATCGACACAGTCTCGTCCTGGACATAGGGCAAGAGCAACGCCAACACTTCTTCCCGCGCAGAGCCCGCATACGCCATGCCCAGGCCCACAATCGATGCATGCTGCAGCGGCTTGCTCTTGCTCTCCACATGTTCGGAGAGCAGCGCCAGAGGCGCATCCATCTCCGTACGCACACCCGCATGCAAGAGACCGTACGCCAGCATCGCACCCGCCTTGACTTGCTCCTCCGAGGAGTACGTGTACTTGTCAATGTGGCTCAGACCCATCTCGGTATCCCATAGCAGCGAAACACCGGTACTGGCCGCCGCGGAGAGCTTGCCATGGTCCTTGGTCTTGTACACGTAGCTATCACCTTCGTCGGCGCCGACCATCAGCGGATCGTTGCCGAAGCCAGCATTGACAAACGCATTGACAAACACGTTCGCCAAGTTGCCTCGCGCCGAGTCGATCATCGTCGTACGTGCGGTCTCCAAATGAGTTTTGTACACATCTTCCGGCGTCTTGGGATCGTACACAGACAGCTCCTTGCCGAAATCAATAAAGTGGCTGGACAGATGGGTGTGGAAGAGGCAGTCCAGCAGCTCCTGGTCCTCTATCGGAGCCGACTCGTCCTGAAGCCACTCCAGCGGGATCTGCTGACGCGCAAGCAGGAACGCCATCTGCTTTTGCATCACTTTGTTCGACGTAGACGTGAAATCTTCACGAATCAACGCACGATCCATCAGGCGGACACTCAGGACGAGCGCCTCAAAGAACCGCTGGTGCTTGCGGTAAATCACACGCGCCGTACGCAAGAACATCACATCGTCCGGCGGTACCAACAAATTCACACAGCTCACAAGGTACAGACACACACGCTCGTACGTGTCCTTGTCGACGTATTGCGGCAGCTGATCCACGGCCTCCATTTCCAGCAACAGATCGACGGCATCCACTTCCGCATTGTGTTGCAGACTGAACTGCACCACAAGCAGTGCGAGACGCATGAGCTCCGAGGCATCTTCTTCTTTTTCCGTACGAGCATTGTACTCTTCGCCCAGCTCCGTGCACAGATGACGCACATACTCGTGCCCCCAGTGGCCCAGGTCCTCGGCCGTGGTAGACGTGCGCATCTCATCCGCACGAAGACGGAAACGGAGCGTCTCCCGGTCGCCTGTGTTGGAGTAGGTCATAGCAAGGACACTGAGGATCTCCGCAAAGAGCACCTTGTCCTCGTTGGCCGACGACCATGATTCGTACACCTTCTTTAGGTCGGGGTAATGGGGATGCAGGAACTTGAGGGGCTTCGGCACCGACGTCATGGACGACGTACTTGTCCGAATCAAGTTGCGCATCACTTCCAAGGCAGGACGGTACAACTTGGTATCCCCCTCTTGCAAACGCTCTACCAACATATCCAACTCGCCTTTGAGTTGCTTGTCTTCTTCGCTCATTTCATTGTCTTGCGGCTCCGACGTCGCATGTTTCTCATTCTTGGCATGCTTGGGCTCGGTCTCCTCCGGCTTCTCGGGATCCCGAGAGAGCACGCGGATACTAGCCGCTTGCGACTCGTCACGGACCATGCTGGTAGACGCGAGGCCGAAGCAGGACGACGCGCCACCCTTGGGTGATCGTGATCACGTGATGGAATACGTCAGGCCTCGTCCCCCGCCACACGCACAGACGCAATGCAGAAGAACCACCTACATTAGCTATCAATGGACCACATAAACATGCAGGCGACAGACCGGTAGGGGGCCCATGGCAATGCCAGCGCATGCATTTCCTCCGGGTCCAAGTACATCTTTTTGGACGTCTTTTGGCCACGCGCCCGCTGGGCCAGCGTCGAACGTGTGACAGTAGTGGTAGGATAGGGAAGGTCGGTGTGGGTATCCAGCGCGGAAGGCGTGTACGTAGCTTGCCGCTTGGCCTCCGTAATGGTAGGACCATGATGATCTGCCATGTAAAAATGAACCATGCCTCGCTGCACGCCCAGATCACCCACAGGCAGAATATCCGGGCTGCGCATCGCAAACATGAGTAGCATTTCCGCCGTCCAACGACCGACGCCTTTGACCTGCGTAAGCTCGGCAATGCAAGCTTCGGGGTCCATCTGCACGATCTTTCGTACGTCCAAGCGGCCATCTGCAAAGCGTCGTGCAACATCGCGGACGTACTTGATTTTGGCGCCACTCAGCCCCGCCGAACGGAGCGCCTCGTCCGAGACTTGGAGGACCTGGCGGGGCGTCGGGAAGGGCCACTGCTCCTTGTCGACAGCTGCCACATGGATCTCGTCCACAGAAGGCATGCTGGGCTCGAACAAGCGGCAGAACTTGTACAGAATACTCCGCGCTGCACGCCATGAAATCTGCTGGCCCAGGATAGAGGTGGTAAGCGTGCGGAAAAGGTTGAGTTGCTTGACGTCGCCACGGTACATTTCATCGTAGACTTTCAATTCCATCTGCGCAAAGAGGGCCTTGAAGCGTGGATCGACGCGGCACAAGTGGGCCTTGGCGGTGTCGAGAGAGAAGGGAAGGACGGGCTGTTCAATGGTCGTGCATTGGTACACTTGGTCGTCAGGCAAAAGGGGCGGGAGAGAAGGCGGCGCCGCCTCGATCTTCACACGCTTGACACGCGGAGCCGGCTTCGATTCGACAGACAACGTAGGAACTTGTATCACAGGTGCACTCGCTGTCTTTCCCAGCAGCCGAGACGATCGTCGCGCAGTGCTGGGCTTGATCACAGGCATGTCCGACCAGGGCCGTGCGCGGTCGGTGGACATCCTGTCGTAGTGGAGGGAGAAGCGAAGCCCAAGAAAAAGCGAGCAAACGGAAAAGCCACACACAACGCTACGCCGGCCATCTTCCATGACCCATCCTATCACTACGACACCTACTCTACAACGACCAAGACTACATGCATGCCATTACACACGCACCTGGGTCGGCGGCGACGTCATCATGTCGTGCGCCAAGTCGGCTGACGTATCCGCCTTATCGCCGCCAAAACGGAACCACGCTTGCATCGTCTGCATGGGCGAGGAAAGGACCGACATGGGCGACATGGCCGTGGTAGCCACGCCATCGTCATGGCGCGTCGCCACGGATTCAGACGAGGCAGTGGACGGCGAAGGCGCCCGACGTGGGCCACGTACGCCGCCGCCGGTCGATGCTGAATACGGTGTGCTGGACATGAAGGCAGGAGGTGGCCCTTGTGGCTGCTCCGGCACGCACATCAAGCTGCGCTGCCGATCCAGTGAGTGAGACCGACGGAAGGCATGTCCCTCCTTGGTATGCGCTGCACTTGCGTCGTCGGCCCACGTAATCTCGGTAGATACAGTGCCGTTGGACGTGTGCTTCCAGTTGCGGGGTAGGTCGTTCGACATGCGAGCACTGCTTGGGAACGACGACCGAGACGAACTCGACATGGCATACGATTGGTGTGCTGGCGCCTGCGTCGGTGCTGCCACAGGGAGAGTCGACGCCGGGGGCACCACCGACGCGTCCATCGGCTCCAAGTACAGCTGCACATGCGCCAAGGAAGGCAGCTCTTCCATGCCAGGCTCCTCCGTGACCGACTGAGCCAGAGGCGAGGGCGTACGGGGTGCATGAGGACGCTGGCTGTGCGCCGAAAGCGGCCGCGAGGCACGGCGGACCAACGCCGTCGATGTAGGCTCCGCGTTGGTGGGCGGCGCCTGCGCACGTACAGGCGTCACACTCGCAGTCGCGGTCGCGGTCGCGGTCGTCTCGTGCTGCGTAGGCAGATCCATCGGCACCTCTGTGAACAGGGGACGCTGTGGTGCGCCCTCTGTCGCAGGCATGCGTGGATCCTCAGGACCTAGCCAGCTTTCCAGCGATGTCGAAGCCATAAACTGCGGTCGGATCGAAGGAATACGCAAGAGAGGCACACCGTTCGCGGCTGTCGGTCGTGTGCCTTCGTTCATCGAGGTGCTCGAGTAGGCCGACTCTGTCGAGCGAGCTGTTGACTGCGTCGCAGAGCGACGAAGGGCCGTCGGCATACGGCGCAGCTGCGTCTTCGGAAGCTCGCCTACCAAGGACTGAGCGTCCATGTCTTCGGGCACATCGGCATCAATACTGCACTCCTGCCAGGCCTTAATACGGTCATGTAGCTGCTCGGGCGACATGGTAGGCGCAGGGCGCAGGCGCGCAGGCGGCGGCATAGCAATCGAGTCCTGCGCCGGGCCGCGCTCAGGCACGTCGTCGTCGTGCGCGCCTGCCGACGATGTGTACGAGCTCGAGTCGTACTGGAACCGCTGCTCCTTGCGGTTGATACGACGAGCCATGGGGATTTGGTGGTCTGGCATACCGATAGACTCGCCAGACTCGAGCGAAATGTTGCGGCTGTGCCGGCTAGAACGGAAGCGCGAGAGCATGCTGTGGCTCAGGCGCAGACTCGTGTGACGGAGTGAGGAACGTGTGCCACGCGAGCCGGCCAGGTGGAACTTGTTGCGCAGCGACGCTGTACGGGGACTCCGCAGGGTCGGCGAGGCCGTTTCGTTGATAGGCTGACGGTCCAACGTGAGAGAAGGACGCGCAGCGTACTCCGAGATGAGCGACGGGTAGCGCACATCC
Source organism: Malassezia pachydermatis (assembly GCF_001278385.1). NCBI lineage: Eukaryota > Fungi > Basidiomycota > Malasseziomycetes > Malasseziales > Malasseziaceae > Malassezia > Malassezia pachydermatis. The sequence continues at coordinate 84,721 of NW_017253143.1, forward strand.
TCCTCGTCTGTTGAGGGGATGGACAAGACCGGCTCAATGGCTGTGGCCGGCGCACCCGTCGGTTCGTGCGACACCGGCGTCGCCTGCGCTGCTGCGTCGTCACGCGGCGGAGTGCTTTTCTGCGAGACAGGCACGTTGTACAAAGGTTCATCTGTCTGGTGCGTCGCAGGAAGGTAGGGACGAAACCCAGGCATGGGCCCCGTGGACACGGGCTCGACGTCCTGCAACCGCGCTCGTTCAAACGAAGCTTGTCGCTTCGCCATCCAATGACGACGAAGCAGGTAGCCACCGAGAAGACCCAGGCCGGAGATCACCAGGATACCGGCACAAAGGCCCACAACCAGCGCAATAATCAGAGTGGTAGTGTTGCTGCTACCTGTAGCAGCTGCACTAGCACCGGGCATGAGGAAAGAAAAGGGGGACAGATACGAAGAGAAAGTGGATAGGGTGGCCAGCACCTATGCACGACCAGCGTGCGGGGAAGAGAGTGGGGACGTGGAAAGGGGAGGGTGGGAGCGACCGTAGCGGGGCACAGAGCCGAACGAGCTGTGGTGGGAGCGTGCAAGACGCGTAAGGAGCCCCGTGAGAGAAGGAAGAGATGTAGATCGAGAAGGCGCGCGGTGGATGTTACATGCATGCGCCAGGCCGCCGGGTGCTCACGTGCACGTGGCACAACGCCTACCGACTCCACACGGTCACACGTACCATAAACTGTCTATGAAGGGTATATGGAAGGAAAGCCTCACACGCTCGACGTAAACGCACCGAGTGTCCCTAACACAGATAGCACGAGTGATACGCCAAGCAATATACAGTCAAATAGGGTAGCTGCCATGCTTCGCTCCGTGGCAAATACAGCCATATTCGCAGCAAAGGGCCCAAGAATGCAAGTGTTGAAGGCGAAAAACGCACCTAGGAACGCCATCACACGCTCCAAACTCGGGAACACAATCGCAACGAAAAGGACCGAGCCGGAGAGAATCAGGGCTAAGCCTATACGCCCAAGCCGTGCGCCGACTTTCGACTTGATATGGTGGCCCAAACGGTCGCCAAATGACTGCACAAGATCAGCGGACGTCATACGGTCCAGCTCCAAGTGCGACTGGAACATGCTGTGTGAGGTAGATTCGGATGGCGGTATCGCCGATGTGCCCACCTGTGCCCCAGGCATTCGTGAATCTGTCTCGGACACATGTGGCGTCTTTTGATCGTCTTCTGCACTCAGACCCACCAGGTTTTCCAGCAAGGATTGCACAGGGCGTACCGCCAATGCAAACTTGGTCAGAGGGTTGATAGTCATGAGCAGCACACACGTCGTCGTGAGAATAGCTGGCATGCCTGGTGTATGGGCCAAGTCGCTACTAATCACATCGGACACGCGATCGCCAAACATCATGTAGCCTGTCGTCGCGACAGACAAATAGAGCAGCGCCGTCGCAACGTAGGCCAAATCCAGCATCCGGCAAAAGTCCGCTGGGTTCCGCATGTCACGGTACAGCGAGGGTATAATGGGATGCGAAGAAAAACCGGACATGAGCAAACCAAATCCGATGCCCATGCCCGACCACTGGGGCTTCCATGTTGTAGAGGCTGGATGCCACAGACTCCCAGGTGCCTCGCGCTTGGCCAGCCCATCCACAAAAAGAACCAAAAACAAGAACAGAATACTCAAAATGCCAATCAGGGACACGGGCGAAATGAGCGAGAGAGAAAGGAACAACGTTGGCATCGCCAGCACAAACGCCAGCGCCTTGAACCACACAAGCGTGGTAGGGCTCGGCGTCTCCGCATAGCCATACACAAGCGCCGCCAAGCTATCGCTGAACAGGATGATCAGCGCCACGGCCACCATAAACATTTCCATGCAAAACAATACGCCGATCCACACACGCGCCTTGGGGCCAAAAGCGTACATACCAATGTCCGCATACGTACGCAGCGAGGGATCACGCGCCATGATCCGCGCCAGGAGCTTCCCACTCCAATTGGTCAAACTGCCACACAGAATAAACAGGAAAAAACCGCCCATCCAGCCGGCACTCGCAAAGACGAGCGGCATCGAGAGAATACCGACACCGACCAGCGCATTGACCGTGTTAAACCACGTCTGCAGGGTAGTGCTCTTTTCACGATCGTCCAGGGCTGTCTCTGTCGCAGGCGAGAGCATCGAGGGACTAAGGGCACCCTGATACGATGAGTTGACGTGCGGGACACGCATCAGCGGCGTACGCTCGTCTACACGGTACGGATCACGCAAGTGCGGAGCACTGGCACGAAGCGGTGTCCGGAGACGCGATCGAGACCGAGTCGATGGTTGGAAAGGAGGCGTGCCTCGTGGTGGACGGCTCGGAGCACGGTCTGGCGACGCATAGTACAATCGCTGCGGGTATTTGGTCGCCGTCGCGTCGAGCGACAATTGCTTGGGGCTGCGGCTCCGACTGCGTCCAGAATGGTCCTGGCCATCGTCGCTGAGGCCTTCTGCATATTCGTCGTCGTCTTCGTCATCGTCGTCATCCGACTCGGCATGCGCGGGAAGAGTGTGGTGGTATCGATGGGACTTTTCTCCTCGGCGACTAGAAGAGCCACGATGCTCCGCTGCCATCTCCGCTTCTTGCATATCGTCCCATACTTGCTGCGCCTCCAACTCAGTGGGACCACGGTCGCGGACACGTGCCGACAAGGAAGCGCTGTCATCGGACATAGACGAATTGTCGCCGGAGAACTCGCCATCGGTCGACTCAATGCCAGTCATTTGGGCGTCACTATCCTGCACACTTTCTTCGTCGTTCGATGTGCCCGGATCCTGGCCACACCAACGCCGCTCAACAAAACTCGGTGAACTGATGAGATTGTCCCCGAAATAAGCTTGGGAGCGCGAATAGGACCACACAAGATCCAAACTACTGCGCCATGGCTGATTTACTGCATTGTCTCTGCCTTGAGCGCGATTAGGCGCCGTGGGTCCACGCATCGGGATCGCATGGCGGCCCGGCATCGCTCGTCAGAAAGAGCCAAGCTAAGTTTTTTTTTGCTTGGATTTACTTCGTCGGGGGGCGATAAGAAACCCATCCCCCGCGTCAAGTCGCACGTCACGTGCGAGACGCGCGCGCACCTCGGCGGGAGAGCGCCGCCAGCAAAAGAGCGACATCCACACGCCGTCGCCTTAGGAGAGACGTGCTCGACGATGTGTATGTAACCCCCTGACACTGACCATGACAGCGTTTGGTGGCGGAGGTAACGCCTTTTCGTGCGGGTCGTCGGCGCAGAGTACGTATACGCCCCTCCCTCTGACCACAGACTCGACGGCCAATAAGCCTACCTTCTCGTTTGGTGGCAGCGCCTCCAGTACGTCTTCCCTACGCACTAACACGATGTAGACACTCAAGCACAGGCTTCCGCAACCACAACGCCGTCCAAGCCCTTGTTTGGCGCGGCACCTACAAGCGGCACTGCAGCGACCAGTACGGCCCCCTCGTTCTCTTTCGGCGCGACCAACAATACCACAGCCAACACAGCCAAGCCAGCCGGTGGCTTCTCGTTCGGCACACCCTCTTCATCCGCGCCCACGGCAGCAGCGGGATCAACCACCCCAGCTTCTCAACCACCATCCAACCTCTTCGGTGCGAAGCCTGCAGGCACAGCGCCAAGCACTGGCCTGTTTGGCCAGGCAAAGCCGGCCGACGCTGCGCCGTCAAACGCCCCCAGCACGAGTGGCACATCCACTGAGGCATCCAAGCCAGCAGCAGGCGGCTTTAGTTTCGGATCGAATACCACCACCACGTCGTCAGGCCCCAGTGGCTTCAGTTGGGGGGCCAAGCCTGCAGAAACCAGTACCGAGACGACAAAGCCTGCTGCCTCAGGCTTTAGTTTCGGCGCGAAGCCAGCGGATGCTTCTTCGACAGCAAAGCCAGCTGGTGGCTTCAGCTTCGGGGCGAAGCCAGCTGCCTCCTCGGAAGTGAGCAAGCCCGCTGGTGGCTTTAGCTTCGGTACAAAGCCAGCCGAGTCGTCTACGGAGGCGGCGAAACCTGCGGGTGGGTTTAGCTTCGGTGCCAAACCAGCCGAGTCATCTACAGAGGCCACCAAGCCTGCAGGCTTTAGCTTCGGCGCGAAGCCTGCTGAGTCGTCTACCGAGACGAGCAAACCTGCGGGTGGCTTTAGTTTTGGCGCAAAGCCTGCCGAGACTACGGCGGCGAGCAAGCCGGCTGGTGGCTTTAGTTTCGGGACCAAGCCTGCCGAGGCCAGCGATTCAAGCAAGCCAGCGACGTCAGGCGCAGGCCTAGGTGCAAAGCCGGCCGACGCCAAGCCAACTGCTGGCTTTAGCTTCGGTGCCAAGCCTGAGGCAAGTCAAGAGACTGCTAAGCCAGCCACGAGCGGTTTCAGTCTGGGTGCCAAGCCCGCAGACGACGCCGCGAAATCCGAAGCCAAGCCGGCGAGCAGTGGCTTTGGCTTTGGTGCTGCGAAAGAGACCTCGACGGAGACCAAGTCGAACTCAGGTGGTCTTTTTGGCACAGCGGCGCCCTCTACGACAACATCTTCCACGACAAACAACGCCTCCTCAGGTTTCTCCTTCGGTGCCAAGCCGGCTGCATCGACAGACGCAAAGGCGCCCACGACGACGACGACGACGTCTGGTAGCTCCACAGCAGCAGGTACATCGACAGCGACGTCGGCGCCTGCCCCATCGCTGCTGCGTGGTAAGAGCATGGAAGACATTGTGAAGATGTGGCAAAATGAACTGGATGCCTCGATCAAGGAATTCAGTCAGCAGGCGGGCGAAGTGGCTACGTGGGATCGCGTGCTACTGAAAGGCGGTGATGAAATTAGCAAGCTGGTACACCATATCGCTCAGGCCGAAGAGCGCCAAGCAGGCATTGACCAGACCCTGGACTACATTGAACAGCAGCAGGCGGAGCTGAATGCCTTGCTCGATACGTACGAGAACCAGCGGAAAGACTTGCTGCAAACCAGTGGCATGCAGACGCATGGACGGACAGATCTTGGCGTCGCGGATATGGAGCGGGAGAAGGCGTACACACTGGCTGAGAACCTGAACGCGCAACTCGATGACATGTCCCGCAACCTTGTATCGATGATTGAGGAGGTGAATCAAATGTCGGCTCCGGCGAGCACACGAATGCGTGACGTGGTGGAAGCGGCACCGGAGGCCCTCAAATCTATGCGTATCGGGTCGAAGGACACCGCAGTCGGCTACGATGATCCCATTATGCAAATCTCGGCGATTCTCAATGCGCATCTTGGCAGTTTGAAGTGGATTGACGAGCATACCACTTCGCTTCGTGATCGCCTGGAAGCGCTGCGTCGTGGCCACACCGAGAAAGTGTCACTGCATGACATGCTTCGCTCTAGTGTGGGTCCCGACACGCCCCGTAGCTCGACACCGCACCGCTCGCTACGCGAATCGAGCGTGGCATGGTCACGATAGGCACGACAATAGATCTCACAGCGCCCCACGCCCTATGCGCCGTAGTGTATCACGTGATAGGGCGTCGTCAGCGGAGGAGTATGTGGGAGGGCCGCCGCGCACGCACAGCGACACGCGTCCCCTCATCATGATGAATGCGTATCCAGGTCAGACCTGGCGCTCAGAGCCATACGTCGACGCTGTATCATCGCGAAGCAGCTGCTGGGATATGAATGCGCCTTCGCAGCGCCCTGTCGATGCCTTTGACGATGCACGGCAACGCACACAGTACGTATGGAGCTACAGCGACTGACACTGGTAGACAGCCTATTGTCACCGGTACCTCGGTGCTGGGCCTGCTTTACAAGGACGGTGTGATGCTGGCGACTGATACGCTGGCATCGTACGGATCGTTGGCGCGCTTCATGAATATCCAGCGTTTGGAGGCTGTGGGGCAGAACACCGTGATTGGTGCGAGTGGTGATATGAGCGACTGGCAGAATATCCAGCACACGCTGACCAAGCTCATGTACGTATCACATGCTGCTGACCATCGCAGTGAAAAGGAAGAAATCGAGAACGATGGCCATGCCCTCACCCCAGCGCAAGTGTATGCATACCTCTCCCGTACGATGTACGAGCGCCGCTCCAAGCTTGATCCCTACTGGAATGCGCTCGTCCTGGGCGGCTTTGATTCCAAGACCAATAAGCCATTCCTTGGGTATGTCGACCTGCTTGGCACGACGTACCAAAGCTCGACCATTGCCACCGGCTTTGGCTTGCACTTAGCCCAGCCGATGCTGCGTAAGGCCGTCGAGGGCAAGGAAGCAACGCTAACCGAAGAGGAGGCGCGCTCGATTCTCGAGGATTGCATGCGTGTACTCTGTACGTATATGTGACACTAACAACCAGTCTACCGTGACGCTCGCAGTCTCAACAGGGTACGTGTGGGATCGATGACTAACATGGCAGTTCCAAGTCGCCAAAGTGACCAACGACGGTGTGCACATATCCGAGCCGTACAGTGTGTCGACAGAATGGGGCTTTGCGGAAGGTCTGCGTGGCTATGGCCCACAGACGCAGTAAGCGCAAGTCCTTCTTGGCCCTACATACATAGCTTTTTCGTACCACGACCCTGAGCGTATGCCAATGCTGACGTCATGCGTACTAGCCACGACGCGACACGGCACCTCCACCCCCGCAGGCCGAAGAAGGAAAAATAGAACGGCGCCACGCAGAATTTCGCCGAGAGCTGAACTGCGCACGCAGGTTCGCTCTGGCCATGTTTGTACGGTGGCACCTCCCTGTGATCGGCGCCGTGTGCCTGGCTGCCCAAGCGATAGCATCGCATGTACTTACACCGGAGCTGCTCATGGAAGCGCCACGACCAGCCTCTGTCGTGGCCAACGAAGCTGGCACCGCTGCCGTGATTGGTGTCAGCACTTTTTCGTCGCAGACAGGGGACGAGTCCAAGGCTTTGTACCATATCCCGCTCACGCAGGCTCGAGCATGGGACGAGGCGCCGAATGTACGTGTGCTTACCAACGACACGACGGAGGCGGCTTTTGTGGACGATGATACGTTGCTCTATGTAAAGGACAACCAAGTGTGCCAACGCTCTCTGCACGCTACCTTGAAAGGTACAGCCTGCCATGCCGTCGCAGAGCTGCCCACCAGCATCAAATATCTCAAAGTCGCACGTACGTCGAAGAACAAAGCGACTCTGGTCTTTGCTGCCACCGTGTATGACGACGGCGACTTGTACGCCGTCGCGAAGCACGACCGCAGTAAGGAATCGGAGCGTTGGAAGCATGCGAAAGGTACGTCATCCTCTTACTTACGCCAGTGTATGATACGATGTTTGCTCGGCACTGGGACCAGTGGATGGATCCACGTCGTCGTAGTCAGCTGTTTGCGTTGGATGTGCACAGGGACCCTACCACGGCCGCATGGCATGCCAAGGGCTCGATTCGCAACCTCATGCGCGGTACCAAGCTCGAGACGCCTGTCGGCCCCCTGGGTGAGGCGACGGATTTCAGCGTGTCGTCGAACTGGGTCGCGTTTGTCGCGAAAGATCTGCATGTCCCTCCCGCCTGGCATACCAAGCAGCAGGTCTTCCTTGTCCCGATCGACGGCAGTAAAGCGCCACGTCAAATTAGCAGCAATAACCGACATGGCTGGACTGGCATTCCTGCCATCTCGCCCAACGAGGATATGGTCGTGTTCTTGCAGCAGGACAAGGATGGATTCGAGAGCGACTTGAAAGTCTTGCAGACGTACTCGCTGCACGACGGCACGCTACGCACCTTCCACCGCGATTGGGATATGTCGCCGACGGCTCTGACCTTCTCGGCAGATGGTGCTTGGCTCTACGCCGTCGTGACCGAGGACGAGCAGCGCCCGATATACCGCATGCCTGTGGACGGCGCACACCTCGGTCCACGCACAGCGCTGGTCACGCACGGCTCTGTGTCGAATGTGGTGCCTCTGAAGCACGATCGTATGGTGTACACGCGTTCGACGCTGCACCACCCGAACGACGTGTACCTCCTGCACGTGGACGAGGACGAGGAACGTGCGTTGCGTCTTACCAACTTTTTCCGGTGGTCCAAGGCGCATCGCGATATTGACCTGGGGCCCAAGCCTGAACGCTTTACTTATGCAGGTTCGAACGACGTCCCTATGCACGGCTGGATTTTGAAGCCGCCGTCGTTTACGAAGGCGAAGGAACTGGGCGAGAAGCTTCCGCTCGCCGTGCTCATTCACGGTGGGCCGGAGAGTGACTGGAACGATGGCTGGTCGATTCGCTGGAACCCTGCGACGTTTGCAGCCGCTGGATTTGTTGTAGTTACGCTGGATCCGTCGGGCTCGACCGGCTTTGGCCAGGCCCTCACAGATCGCATTCTCGAGCACTGGGGCGATCGACCGCTGGACGATGTGATGAAGGGTGTGCACTATGTGCTGGACACGAAGTCGTACATCGACCGTGATCGCGTTGTGGCGGCTGGTGCGAGCTTCGGTGGGTACATGGTGAACATGCTGCAGGGCCACAATGACGAGAAGCTCTTTAAGGCGCTGGTAACGCACGATGGTGCGTTTAACACGATGGCCATGGCATACTCGACGGATGAGCTGTACTTTGCCGAGTCAGAGTTTGGCGGTGTGCCATGGGAACGCCCAGAGCTCTTGGACAAGTTCAGCCCGCACCAGTTTGTGCACAAGTGGAATACGCCGCACTTGATTGTGCATGGTGGCCATGATTTCCGCTTGAGCCCGGCCGAAGGTGTCAGTGCTTTCCATGCCCTCCAGCGCCGCGGCGTGCCGTCACGTCTTCTTTTCTTCCCAGAAGAGAGCCACTGGGTCCAGGAAACGGTGAACGCCGTGCAATGGCACCATGAGGTCCTAGGATGGCTCCAGCAATGGAGTGCGCCGTCCGACGAGCGCACGGCCCCCGTGCCCCTCGTGTTCCAATAGGCACCGTAGGCCGTCTGTATCACGTGATAGACCATGGAGGAGTCCTCCTCAGCGTACGCGACGCGCCGTCTGACGCGTCTCTTGTGGGAGCACGGATGCTGTACGTCGACAAGTACAGGCCACGCGATCTCAGTGAGCTGCAGTACCATCCGCAGCTCACGGAGCAGCTCCAGAGCTTGGTACGTATACCAGTACTAATGAGCTAGGCGGCGAGTGAAGATTTTCCTCATGTCTTGCTGTACGGCCCAACCGGAGCTGGGAAAAAGACGCGTATTACATGCCTCCTCAAGGCCCTCTACGGGCCCGGCGCTCTCAAAGTAGGTGTGGCATGCACTGACGTATCAGCTCAAAGTTGACCAACGTGTGTTCTTGAACCCCAGCAAGCGGAAGATTGAGGTCAATTTGATCAGCAGCAACTACCATATCGAGCTTACGCCCAGCGATGCAGGTACCTACGATCGCCTCGTGATCCAGGACATTCTGAAAGAGATTGCACAGACACAGCAAGTGGATCAAAATGCGGCGCGTCGGTTCAAAATTATTGTGATCAACGAGGCGGATCTACTTTCGCGCGACGCCCAGGCGGCGCTGCGTCGTACCATGGAAAAGTATATGCGCAACTTGCGTCTGATTCTATGTGCGAATAGCACCTCGCGGATTATCGCACCGATTCGCTCGCGATGCCTGCTCTTGCGCGTCGGTGCGCCCCGCGATGAGGATGTAGCACGTGTGCTGCGCCACGTTGCGAAGCGCGAGAAGTTCCATTTGCCCGACGAGGTGTCAGAAGCCATTGTGCGCGATGCCGATGGCAATATGCGCAAAGCCATCCTCGTCCTCGAGACACTGCGTGTGCAATCGTACGTATTCTCTCTCCCGCCCGTTCTTACGTACAGTCCGACCTTGGCCGGCCCCCTGTCGATTGCTCAGCCTGATTGGCAGACGTATTGCGAGCGCACCGCCGATTTGATCGTGAGCGAGCAGTCGCCAGCGCGTCTCCTAGAAGTGCGTGGACGCCTCTATGAACTGCTTGTCCATGCCATCCCGGCCTCAGTGATTTTCAAAACATTAACGCAGTACCTCGTCGCACGTGTGGACGCGTCGTTACGCGCTAGCATTGTACAGAAGGCGGCATTCTATGTATGTATGAGGCGCTCAGAGAAAACGCTGACACCCGCAGGAACTGCGCAGTGCGACAGGCAACAAGCCCATCTTCCACCTCGAGGCCTTCGTCGCTCAAGTCATGTTCCTACAAAAGTCGCTGTTTTTAGGCATGGATCTCCAGGAATAGACGCTACGTTCATAGTGGAGGGACGCCCTATCTACAGACAGTCAGACACGCACGTCCGATCGCCCCGCGCAACGGCCGGGGTGTGCGCATCACGTGTGAGTCACTTTAATGGGGCGTCGGGTTCTCGACAAAGTGGGGACGTCCGATGTTGCGACCACTACTACAGACACAACTTCGTAGTGTCCGACATTTTTCTACATCTATGACGACGCATAAGAAAGCGCTTACGATCGATACGATCAACCCTAATGTCTTGAAAGTACACTACGCCGTACGAGGCGAAATTCCCAACAAGGCAGCGGAGTTTGAGCAGCAGCTGCATGAAGGCAAGAACCTGCCGTTTGACTCGGTGGTGTGGACCAACATTGGCAACCCGCAGCAGCAGCCGAACCTGGGCCAGGAGCCTCTGACGTTCTGGCGTCAGGTCTCGGCGCTGACAGAGTACCCTGCACTTTTGGATATGCCTGCGGAGGCCCGCGATGCGATGTTCCCTGCCGACACCCAGGAGCGTGCGCGGGAGCTGCTTGAGGCGTTCGGTAGTGTGGGTGCGTACACATCCTCCAAGGGTGTGCCGCTTGTGCGCAGGCATGTCGCAGAATTTCTCAAGGAACGTGATGGCCACGACGAGGACATTCACAACATTTACCTTACCGCGGGTGCCTCGGCGGGCATTTCACTGATGTTCCAAGTGTTCTTCGGCAGCGGCGACGGTGTGCTGATCCCTATTCCGCAGTACCCTCTCTACTCGGCGACCCTCTCCCTGCTCAACGTGGAGCCGATGAAATACAGCCTGCGTAGCGACCACTGCTGGGACCCTTCGGACACGGACGTTCGCCGCCAGATTGACTTGGCGGTGAAGCATGGCATTAAGCCACGTGCAATTGTGGTGATCAACCCAGGCAACCCCACGGGCTCGTGCATGTCCAAGGAGCAGATTTACGATGTGATCAAGGTGGCATACGAATTCGATTTGGCGATCTTTGCCGATGAAGTATACCAGGTGAACATTTACCAAAAAGAACGACCCTTTGCATCGTTCCGCAAAGTGCTGCTCGATCTGCGCCACAGCAGTGACCCAACAGAGCGCGATATGAGCGAGAAGGTAGAGCTTGCGTCGCTGCACAGCACCAGTAAGGGTGTGGCGGGCGAGTGCGGTCGTCGTGGTGGCTTCTTTGTGCTAAACAACTTTGACGCAGACGTGGAAGCGCAGGTGAACAAAATGGCGAGCATTGGCCTGTGCCCGCCGACGCAGGGCCAGATTGGTGTGGATCTCCTTGTTCGTCCGCCCAAGCCAGGCGACCCAAGCTACGAGCTGTATGCGAAGCAGATTCACAACATTCACGAGACGCTGCACCAACGCTCGCTGCTGATTGCTGAGAAGTTCAACGAGTTGGAGGGTGTCAAGGCGGATCCGGCGATGGGCGCGCTCTACATGTTCCCGCGCCTGCACCTGCCGAAGGCCGTGGCAGACGAGGCGGAGAAGGTCGGCAAGAAGGTGGATGAGCTGTACTGTATGGAACTACTGAAGGAGACGGGTATCTGTGTCGTCCCTGGCTCGGGCTTTGGGTACACGCCACGTGTCTTGGACGACGGCTCGAGCTACTCGTACTTCCGCACGACGCTCCTGGCCAAGGCCACGGACAAGTTTGTGGAGCGGTATGTGCGCTTCCACAAGTCCTTCATGGAGCGTTACAAGAACAAGTAAACCACATAGACGATAGGCCCATATATACGTACGTATTCCACTCGCGAACGTCGCGTGCGAGAGGGAGGGCGCCACGCTAAAGAGGCGTGGCGCATTGTCTGCGTGTGCTCCACATGATTGGTCAGACTTTCTTGCCCCCTGCATACGACGACAAAACGTTGTGCAGACGAGGGTCTCGATCGGTCAAAGAAGGGAGGGAGAGACGAGCCGCGCTGCGCTACGTCGTCGACATACGGTCTTGCCATCATGTCGGATACGCTGGCTGGCCATCGATCGCCCAAGCGAACGACATGGGGGAAACTACCTACACCGCCCTCGTCAGGTGGTTCGGATAGTGTCACCCTTCACAGTGATGACAGGAAAGGAAAAGCACGCTTACTCACGGGCCCTGAGGCCGAGGCACGCGAAAGCAAACGTCCATGTCGTCGCGACTCCCGGATTCTTACGCCACCTAGTACACGCGGCCGGCGTATGCATGACAAGCTAGGACTCGCAAGCGAGGCACGTCGCCAACCGCAGTCGCGGCATTGGCGGCACTGCAGCGATTCTTTCGATGGGGCATGGCTCTTGGACGATATGAACATTGCCTCGTCCTCGACATCTTGCCGGCCTCTGGAGGACGGCTCTCTCGCGCCGGCCCTTCCTGCGTTATCGAGACCTGTGCGTGATACGCCACACAACCCCTTTGTGGAAGGAGGGCCAGCGGATGTCGGCATCACAGGGCCCAATGCACCGAATGCGCTCATGCGGTCGATGGGCCGACCGCCCAAGGACCCATCCCATACAATGTTTGTTTTGTACGTATATGTCCCCTGCCTAACATTCCAGCCGTGGCCAGCGTGTCGTGTGTTCCGATAAGGCTCTCGCCAGCCGCCGCCCATATGCAGCAGACGTGGGGCAATCGCCTCTCCGACCTCGACTGTTGTTCCCACCGCGGCAGCGGGAAGGTATGCAGTACGACGTACCGGAACGGAATGCCCTGTCTGACGACGAAACCTCGGGGCCTGTAGGCCCCAGTCGTAAGCCGCCGGGCCGCGGCTTGTTTGCGCGTGAACTAGCCTCGCGCGCGCCAGGCCCTTCGATCGTTGCCACGGATGACCTGGACGCCTCGTGGCTCGCTGGCCATGCCGCGGCTCAGGACAAGGCACCATACGTGGAGCCACCTACATACCCACCACGGACCTATACGCTACCGGCCAAAAACAGAGAGCTGCTCCAACGACTTGAGTCGGTGCAGTGGGCCGACGAGGCGTCGCCCCCCGAGGAGGCGTGAGTTGTATGTACAGTAGTTGCATGGTCTTATGTCATAGTAATAATGCCTACAATGCTCAAAGAAGCAAGCGCACGCCCAAAATGGGCCCAAAATCGTCCTTGCCTCTTTTTTATTTTAACCACGTGCGTCGGCATGGCCTTCCAAGCCTTACGCGCGCGACGCGATGCGCGTCAGCGGGACTGGCGTCGCCGCTCCACGGAGGCGCCTACGCATGCATGCCAGGCGATCCCAGGGACCTCACTGGAGGTCGAGGTAACGACATTGGCCGGCCGAGGCCTACGTCTCTCTCCGCAGGCAGCGCCATGTCAACCTGGCGACACGCTCGCAGAGTTTCCGACGTCCGTCTCTGTGCTTGCCACCTCGCAAGTCCCCCATCGATGCCACTTCTGCTTCAGCAAGCCGGACCATGCGCTTGTTCGCTGCTCGCGGTGCCATTTTGCGCGGTACTGCGGTGCCCAGTGCCAAGCCGCGGCATGGACCGACTATCGGCATCGTGATGAATGCCATGCGCTGCGCCGCTGGTTTCGTACGGCGGAGCACCCCGACACGCTCCCAGACCTCGCACGCGAGCCTGGCCCGTCTGTCCGGGCCCTAGCGCAGCTTCTGTGGCGCCGCCAACGACAGGATGCTGCATGGTGGCAGCCGCATGCACGCATGATCTCACACCGGACTACATTGGACGCAGCGAGCCAAGAAGAGGCCGCGTCGATCGCGTATCGACTGGCCCAGTTCCTCGGGTCCGAAGGCACGCTACGTGCCCTCGGGATCGAGCATGCCGATGCGTTGCTCGAGCTCGTGTGCCAGCACAGAGCGAATGGATTCACGCTCTCTGATCCTCACTTGGATCCCATCGGTGTATGTATCCAGCCCACGGCCGCGCTTCTCAATCATGCATGCGAGCCCAATGCCGTGGTGGTCTTCCCGGAGGCGAAGCCAGGCCATCGATGTCGTATGCACATTCTTGCTCTTCAGCCTATCCAGCCTGGTGACGCGGTACTTACGTCGTACGTCGACGTAGCGACGCCCCATGCAGAGCGGCAGCGAATCTTGCGGGAGCGCTATCACTTTACATGCCGCTGTGCACTGTGTACACGGCACGACAGCTGGATCGATCCACGCACAGCGCTATGGTGTCCGCATACGGGCTGCGTTGGATGGGTCTCGCCCACAGCGCCGTCGGCGTGCCGGCAGTGCCATCGTGTGCCTGGAGCGATGGATGTCCAAGCCACACTTGCACAAGCACAGGAAGCCGCGCTGCACGTCGAAAAGGCCATGGCATCAAACGACCTACACACGATACCCAGCTACGTGGCCATTTCGCTGCCTGGCCTCAGCGCTATCGCACCGCCCTCGCACCATCTCATGTGGACACTCCTGCACGCCGCGCAAGTTGTGGCGATTGAAAAAGAGGCGTGGGACGAAGCGATATCGTATGCCCTGCTTCTGTGTGCAGGCATGCAAGCGCGGGGCGCGCGGGATGCACGCAGCTGTCTCTATATACCCGGCCACCCCCAACGTGCTGTCCTCCTGGCGACGCTCGGGCGTCTTTTGGCACAGAGCACGTCCGACACGCCACCGACTGCCTCGGCATGGCTGGCACGGCCACCACCGATCCCACCCAGTGCCCAGGCACGCCGCGAGATGGCGTGGGCCATCTTGCAGCAGGCACAGCACGAGGCGCTGGTCGGATTCGGACGTGCGACGCAGGGCGGCACGGTGGGCCACCTCGTTCGTGCTACGCTGCATGTACTATCGCAAGAGCAGGAGGCCGCACGCACTATGTGCCAACCCACTTCATAGATTCAGTACTAGTATGCTACACCATTCGCCCCGAGGTAGGCGGGGGACCTGCTGTGGAGGCGGACGAGGAGGAGGAGGTGGTGGCATCGCCCTTCTTGTCCGTCGATAGATCCGCAAAGCCAAGGTTCGAAAAGTCGTCGCGGTCCATCAGTTCACTGCACGGTCAGCCCAAGCTATACGCACTTGTCCATACGGCACGCCAAGTACGCCTTGCTGAGGTGGCGGCATGCGCCATTGTTGTTCTTGTTGGCTTTGAGGCAGGCCAAGTATTCACGCATCGCGCTTGTGCATTCACCTATCCAAGTCAGCTTCGCAGCGACGTACCGTCATGATCCAACGGGAACGAGCCACGCTCCGGCGGCAGTACCTGAAAGTTGGAAAACGTCGGTGGGCGTCCAAACGACATGACGCGCCGTGCACAGGAAGGTGGGCAACCCACGAAGGGGCCAGACCGCCCAGCCGTACATCTCTTGGCCCCCTCCACATCGCCTTTCCCCTCCCCTCCGCCTCACGTCGTAGCGCCTGGGGCATGGGTCGCACGTCACGTACCGAGACGCGGACGCCCAGCTATGGCATCGTCTTAGATACAGGCGCCGCGTTTGTTCATGTCGGCCTAGCTTACCAACCTGATGTACATACCATTCCCAATGCGATTGCGCGCACGCGACCAGGCGTGCGCCGGCAAGTCCTGGTCGGCGACCTGATCGAGTCCGACTGCCTCGATTACGGCGGATTACAACTGCGGCTCCCTATGGACCGCGGCATGATCGTGGACTGGGCCGCGCAGAAAAACGTATGGGACCGCGCGCTCGTACGTGCCCTAGGCTGTGCCTCCGACACGTTCGGCGCGCTGCGTGGGCGAACGGTGATCGTGACCGAGCCCTACTTTCTCCTGCCCGAGCAGCAAAAGGCATTTGATGCGCTACTGTTCGACTGGTACGAAGCTGATGCAATATGGCGCGCTGTGCCCGCGCAACTCGTGCCATGGGCCCTTATGCCACGCTCCGAAGCGATGCTGGTCGTCGATCTCGGGCATAGCTATACGCATGCTGTGCCCATTGTACACAATGCCGTGCAATGGGACGCTGTACGCCGCCTAGATATCGGCGGCAGAGTGCTCACACACATCCTCAAGACCATGTTCTCGTACCGTCAATGGAATATGATGGACGAGACCTACTTGACCGACAAAATTAAGGCTGCTACTTGCTTTGTCGCAGCCTGCGAAAAGACGGACGAGCCGGCCATCCCCATGGCGGACAGACCGCCTCATACATGGAGCTTTGCGCAGCTGGTCGACCTGTTTCACACGCACAAGGACAACGATGTAGTCCAGCAGTACGTCTTGCCGGATTACGCCACACCGGACGACGTCGCTGATCCTGCGACCAAGTACGGCTACATTGTGTCAGGACCTCCTGCACCGACTGTCTCTGTGCTACCTGATGAAGCCCTGGACGATTTCATCGCCTCTCCATGGACCAAGCCATCGTCCAAGCTCCGAGACGAGCACCAAGTCCTTCGACTCGGCCAAGAACGATACCAACTCTTTGAATACCTCTTTGCCCCCGACCGACTTGGCTTGGATCAAGCACCCTTGCCTGAACTGATTGCAGATGCGATTCAGCATACGGATCCCTCGGCGCGCGATATGCTCTGGAGCAACGTGGTGCTCATAGGCGGCTCTGCTCGTGTCCCCGGCCTTGTCCCACGACTCCAACGTGAGCTACGCATGTGGGCCCCAGACGACGTGCCCGTGGCCGTGCATCGTGTGGATGATCCTATGGAGACACCAGTCCGAGGTGCACAAGTGCTATTGCAGTCGCCCCCCACATCGGACGCTGGCAAATTCCTCAGTTCGCACCTCGTGACGCGCCAGGCTTATCAGCAACGAGGCGGCAGTCAAGCGCCGCCAGGCGAACGTGGCGGCACAGCGTTGGGCGACGAGCGATTCGGCAGCTGGACGACGTCTTCCCCTACATCCTAGATAGAGACTCTTCATTCACAGGTAGCGACTCTACCTACCAATTCTATAATGGACAGAGCAAAACGCTTAGCAGGCACCGCACTTGGCGATCTCAATGCGGCTGCTGGTCTTGCCGCTGTTGCTGCCCTCGGCCTCGATGGCCTTGACAACGTCCATACCCTCGATGACCTCACCGAAGACGACGTGCTTGCCATCGAGCCACGGGGTGACCACAGTGGTAATGAAGAACTGCGAACCGTTGGTGTTCGGGCCAGCGTTGGCCATCGAAAGCAGACCCGGCTTCGAGTGCTTCAGCTGGAAGTTCTCGTCGGCGAACTTGGCACCGTAGATCGACTTGCCACCAGTACCGTTGCCGGCAGTGAAGTCACCACCCTGGAGCATGAAGTTCGGGATCACACGGTGGAAGTGCGAGCCGGCGTAGCCGAAGCCCTTCTCGCCAGTGCAGAGAGCACGGAAGTTGGCGGTGGTCTTCGGCACGACGTCGTCAAAGAGCTTGAACTTGATGGTGCCGAGAGGCGAGCCGTTCTTGGTAATGTCGAAGAAAACGTTAGACATGGTGCGAGTAGTAGCTGCAAATTGACGAACGATCGAAGGGGTAAAAGCCATCCTGTATTAGGCATAAGGAACGACAAAAAAACGCATTATACGTACGCGGTGTTGGTTGTGCGGATGGCTTGGGCGGCGGTGGTGGGCCCTTTTTATAGGGCATGCAGTGCCAGCACATCTGCTGTCCGTGCACGACGCTCGGCCTCATTCTACGGCCTTCGTTGGGCTCGCACGTGGTGCCACATGGCATCGATCGTGCGCGGCGCAGAGGCGAAGCGCCTGCCTGCCTGCCAGCCAGTCCAGACAGAGGTGGGGGGCCTTGCGGAGTCCACCGACAGTCCGAACGCTGTCTCCGTACGATGCCACTTGGTCGTTCGACCAAAGGTACACCCGCCCCCGCTATAGAGGGGGCGGAGCAAGGATCTGTCCCGGCGGAGGATGCACTGACGGAGTCGGCTTCCCATACGAGTTTCTCCTTGCCTTTTGGGCGAAGCGCTAGTCTCAATCAAAGCCATCACAGTCGGTCAGACCGGGCTGAGTCTTTGACATCCACGCGAAAGGCCAGCCGCGAAGGCATGATTTCCTCGAAGAACGGAAAGGGATTCGCAAAAATGCAGTCGAAGTCAACGACGTACTTTATCGATCTGCTCCGTCCTGATGAGGTCCGTGCAGCGCACCAGCTCCTCCTCTCCAACTTCCCGCGAGAGGAAGTGCTCTCTCTTTCGCGCCTTGCTACTCGCTTCGAGCAGGCACCGAGCCTATCTTTAGGTCTCTTTTTACCGCTGCATGGCGCTTCTCACGCCATGTCCACGAGCCCGAACGACTCACCCCGTCGTCTCGTGGCCTTTGCCAGCGCTACAGCGACGCCTGCTCCTATTATGCAGAGTGTCTTTGGCTCAAGTCGGTCGCCCTACGCACACGTCGTATGCATACACGACTTTTGCGTAGATCGCTCGTTCCGTCGACACGGATACGGACGCCGTCTACTCCATGAGTTTATCGCTCGGATCCAGAACCAGACCACCCAGGGCAACGTCGTGGCTGGCCAAATGTACGATGTAATTTCTGTGGTGTGTCCCGAGAAGCGCATCTCGTTCTTTAAGCAGTTTGGGTTTACGGTGCAATCCGTAAGCTACATATCCCGTGGTATTGATCCATGGTTCGAGATGCGTCGGTTTGTCCATATGGATATCGACCACAGTCAAGATACCTCCTTCATCCAAGATGATCCTGACTATCTGTCCATGTCGACGCAGACGCTTTCTTCGATTACTGCCACCTCTGTGAGCCCTGTGTACCCGTTATCGCTGACCAACTCTCATACGGGCAGCGATCAAGATTATGCTACGTTGGCAAACATGTCCCACCCCGGTATGGGTGCAGCGGTGTCTACCTCACCCCTCGCCATGACACCTACATCTCCTACGGGGCACATGGCCCACGATCAGATGATGGCCATGCTTATGAACAAGGCTACGTTGTCTGATGGAGCTGCACGGGATCTCGGACTTCCTCATACCTCCCAACCGAAGACCAACCCTGGTATGCCTTTCGAGAAGATTTTCGGCCAAGCGATTGCTGGCAAGACAGCCGCGGAAAATTTCCGTACGGCTCTCATTTCGCGTCTGGTGGACCGGAACTTGGGCCTTAATATGCACAAGCTCTTTTGCCCGAATGAGGCATGCGATTGTGTTTTGCTTGGTCGGCAAAAGGCTGAATGGCTCGTTCGCGAGACCGGTCCTTTGACGGAAACAGTTCCGACCACGGAAGATGATGCATCACCTGAATCCTCTCATACTGCGGAGAAGGCCAATGCACCGTGGATGAATTCGTTGTTCCAAAGTTCGTCTACCGTGGATACCATCGGCCCTCTGCGTGGCTTCTGGCATGTGCCTGGGCCTATGGGCTTTGACAATGTGGCTTTCTCGCGCGATGTCGAATGGCACGTGCCTAATCGTTCGGCGGCGGTCACCAGTAATGCACGCAGCAATTCCCAGAGCTCCAATGATGACATGGGCTCCTCGAAGCCACGCAAGCGTTCCTTCCGTGAACGAGGCAACAGTTTCGGCAGCTTACGAAACACCTTCCGTCCTCTCGAGCCCATTTCATCCCACCCTGTGAAAGACACTGTGGATGATAACCGCCTTGATGTGATGCCGGGTGAGATCCGCCATGTGAAGTATATCTTGTGTCCTGACTGTGGCTGTGGTCCTCTGGGCTTTCTGATCCACCCGCGTGAAGGCGAGTTGGCTAGTGATCCGTTGAAGCAGGCAGAGTGCTATCTTGCTGCTTTCCGCGTACGTTACGATGTATAGAATGGTGCTTAGAAGAATGGCATGTATGATAATTTACGAGATTGGTGTGTTGTCGTAATTTGAGGCGAGCAGGACTACATAATCGATTTGATTATTGGTATGAGAGTCAAGTACGCTCCCTGCGCAGGCCTTTACAACAACATGGGCGCATGGTCTAGAGGTATGATTCTTCTTTAGGGCTTGTCAACAGACATAGATCCATAGAAGAGGTCCTGGGTTCGATTCCCAGTGCGCCCCTTCGAACTTCCTTTTTACTTAGTCCGTGGACATGATTCTTAATTTTATTCAGCAGCCCTCCTAACTGGGGCTTTTCGTAGGATCGCCACTATGGCTATTGATTAGAATGCATTGAAGTACAAAGCGAGTGAGAACGTCGTCTACGTATTTACTCTTGTTTCGAGTCATCATCCTCACCCTCTTCACGAGTGTCGCCGTATACGCCGTAGATCGCGCTGTCATGTGTGAGTAGCCTAGCATACATACCGATACAGAACACGCCACATGATGACGTACCAGAAGATGTTGAGAAGAAGCAGAAGGAACAGAGGGGCGAACACATGGCACTGCATCCACCAAACGAGCCAATGTCCCTGGGAAGGGTAGAAAGTACGGGCGTACGCCGGAATGAGGTGGTAGTCGGCGTACACTGAGTAAATGGTCAGCGCGCTCAAATAGATCCGGAAGTACGACCAGACGACCATGAATGTACAGTAAACAATCGCTGCAAGGAGGTTCTTGTCCAAATAGTTGAGCATCTTGGAGAGGGCCAGCCATGTGTCCGGAATGTCCATGCAAACAAACACGGTGGTGCCGATCATGGTCAAGTTGATAAAGTACGACCAGCCAATGAGCCAGAGCGTCACTAGGTGATGGGCAACCAGCTCATAATAGTCCTTACGTGGACGCTCAAGGCCCAGAAGCATCACGAACGCCTGCTGCATCCAGTAACTGGCCTGTAGCATGTAGTATAGTTTCAATTCTGGGCGCATTTGCCAGTGTGGGTACTGGTACCACAGGTGCTCCAAGTTGTACCACCAGCTGTCCTGGAATGACATGACGTACAGGCCAATGATACTAGTCGTGCCCCAGTATGTGAGCGCATAGCCCTGCTCAGCAAAACGGATTCGCTTGTTCTCGCTCTTAATGCCCCAGCGCGACGCAAGGGGCTTGAAAACGCGTTCGGTGATGACCTGGCGGAGGATACTGAAGATGATAATGTAATAGCTCATAAAGCAGACATCGAGCCATCCCTTACCGTAGCGCAGCAAAGCCGGCTCGTTCGGGAAGAGCGTCTTGTGCACACCCTGGAAGAACTGACGCAGGTGTGTCAGTACCACATTGTCTGCCGAGTACGTCGGCGCAGGGCCGTACATCGGGTTTTGGGTCAGGCGCATAGCGACCTGCATGTTCGGAATGCGGTACGAAAGGAACAGGAAAGGACGGAAGGGGTTAACAGGGATCGGCACGACATGCTCAAACACGAGATAGCCGATCACAAACACCAGCGCAAATTGGAACGCCAGCCAGGGCGAAACAAGCCAACGAAGCGTGACAATATCACGCAGTACCGAGCGTTTGGGAGCCCGCTTGTGGTCCTGGGCCGAGACTGAAGGCGCCTTCGGGGCGTCTGCAACCGCACTGTCCATGATGGGTGGGGACAACTGGCACGAAACATAAAAAGGCCTCCCCTTTTTGTGAGTAAGTAAGCATGCATAAATGGGTGTCAATCCATTTTTTTGGACGTCGTCATGCCGGTCGCCACGATTGAGAGCACGGCGAGGATGTCTTCGTCGTCGTCCCCTGCCCCCCCTGGGCCGCCGCCTGGGCCGCCACCACGAAGGCCCGTAGTGCCCTTGAAGGCCTCCCTGCGGTCGGCCTCCGCGGCTGCTGCTGAGGAACAGCTTACACGTACGTACAAATGCCTCTCACTTGCAGCCAAGGAAAAATACGCTCGGAGTCAGCAGCGCGAGCTCGATCGGATATTAAAGACTGCTTTCCGTATGAATCCCTATGATATACTCGATCTCACACAGGAGGCGGATGAAAAGACCATCCAAAAAGTATACCGTAAAAAGAGTCTACTCATTCACCCTGATAAGATGAAAGACGACCAAGTACGCGCCGAAGAGGCGTTTGATCTGCTAAAAAAGGCACAGGACTACCTGTTTGACGAGGCGCGGCGTAAGGCGCTTGATGAGACTATGGATATCGCCAGGCAAGTTGCGCTGCGGGAGCTGGCGCTGCCCATCTCTATGACCAAGGACGAAATCGAATTGGAGCAGGTACCTGGCGGGCGCCTTGATGGCCTTGTCCCATCGTGGAACGACCGTGTGAAGCTATGCTACAAGCACATTACTCTGGACGAGGAGCTGAAAAAGCGCAAGTATGTATGATCGTTGCTACTGACGTCAGAGCCGTGCAAATGAAACAGGAAGCTGAGATTGATGCGGCGAAACTGCGCGAGGCGGCCGAGGCCGAGCGGAAACGACGTGCGGATATGGACAACGCATGGGAAGAATCACGCGAAGAGCGGGTACAAGGGTGGCGCTCGTTCCAAAAGGGCGCCAAGCGCAAGAAAAAGTCGCCGTCCGTGCTTGGATAGACTCTACCGCTGTTGACTATAGATACGCGCTAAGCGAGCTAGCGCGTCCTTGTAACATGACATATATGGCTCGAACACATCCGCTTTGATCTTCTCCGTGTGCACACGGTCCCACTGCCCAGCCTCACGTAGCATGCGCTTGAAGTGGTACACTTCCTGCTCTTCCACCAAGCTCCACGCATCGCCCGTTCGCCCAGCACGAGCTGTACGACCGACTCGATGCACGTACTTGGCCATGTCAATAGGAATGTCATAGGACACCACATGCTGCACATCCGGCAAATCAATACCACGCGCAATCAGATCCGAGCATACCAACACATCAATCTCGCCGTCTTGGAAGCGTCGAAGCATCGTTGCTCGCTCCCCTGTGCCCAGATCCGACGAGTAAAACTGGATCTGCAACGGCGGAGCACCAGCTTGTTGCGCCCACGCCTCTTCGAAGAACGTCAGCAGACGCACAAGGCGATTCGCAGCTTCTACACTCTTTGTAAAGCACAACGCATGCCGCACTGGCTGTGTGTACGTCGTATGCAGCAAGTGCAACAGGTGCAATACCTTGCTGTGACTCGGCGTGACTACCATATGCTGCTGCAGCTTGGCGGGTAGCGCAAACGACTCTTGCTCGGTACTTTCACCCAGATCGCGAACGCGAATATAGTGGGGATCACGAAGATGAAGTGCTCCCATCTTGGCAGGATCCCGCGTGAGCGTCGCACTAAACAGAAGCTTTTGCACACTGCTCTGTGGCGCAGCCAAGTCGTCCTGCGTCCATGGCGCCTCGGCCATCTCTGCCGCGAGCGACTGCGGAGCGGCCGTGCCTGCATGTGTATGCGACTCCATGGCATCGAGTAGAATCGGGACCCACTGCTGGAACGACTGGCCTAAGAGTCGATCAGCCTCATCGATGACCAGGAAACGCAAATGCTCCAACGTAAAGCCAGGTGTGCCACGTACATGATCGACCAAACGCCCAGGCGTAGCAATCACTACGTCGACCAAGCTTTGCGTATCGTCGCCCACTTGCCGGACCAATTGCGCCTGTTCCTGCCGGAACTTGTGGCTGCCGGTGATGGCGGCTGTTCGTAGCCCACTGCCTTTGCCGACCGCGTCGAACATATCACGCACTTGGACAGCCAAGTCGCGTGTCGGCACCAGGATCAAAGCACGGAGTTGGACAATGACGCGCGTTTGCAGCAGTTCCACAATGGGGACTGTGTATGCCAGCGTCTTACCACTGCCTGTCGGCGCTGAGACACAGAGATCACGAGGCGGTGCATACGGCAAGTACAGTCGATGCGATGCCGTATGATTCATGAGCCATGGAATGACAGAGGCTTGCACAGCAAACCATTCTTCGATACCTAGTCGTTCTAGCTGTCGGCGTACCGATGTGCTGAGGCGTACACCGCCAATGTCCTGGGTATCGAGGGTTTGGGTATGCGACATAGATACATCGGTCGGCTTCGATAGCGCGGCGGGAATGCCTTGCGACGTCAGCAACTGGGTATCAATGGCCGTCGTTTGCTGAGGCCGTGGAAATCGGTATAGGTATTTGGATGATGCAGGCTCTTCGGTCATCGCTTCTTCTTCCATGGATGCCTCTGTCCCAGGCTGCAATGGATCGGCCTGGATCGTTGTCGGGATCTCTTCTTCGTTTGGGACAACGGCTAGCGACTCCTCCTTGTCAAAGTGTGTCGCATCACTTTCTGTATCCGAAGAAGCGCTCTCCTTAGCCACAATCTCTGTAGGGCGTACACGTTTTGGTTCGGCGTGGTCGTCGTCCTGCCCCGGTGCCCTCTCCGCTGCCCGCTTTTTCTTGCCTTCGCCAAAGGGTTTGGGCCCAGCCGCTTTCCTGGCTTTCCGTCGTTCTTTCTTCGCTTTCAAGTACCGTTGCTTTGCCTTGGTCTTTGCCTTCGGCGCAGGCATCGCTGTACTCATGAGGACGCCAACGGTGCGCGCTACGACACAGGGCAAAAAAAATCTCGTATACGGCGTGCGTGCGTGTGTTCGCAAGTGGAGTGTTTCGACGCTGAGTCAGCACAACGAGCGTCTGAGGTTGTAGCCTCGCGTCGTTCGTGCTGGACAGCTCCAAGGCACTCTTAGCGCACGTCGCACGGTCCTTCCATCATGTCGAGCACATCACAGCAGGTGTTGAGCAATCGCGAGTACGATACATTAGTGAAGGAGAAACGGTTGGAGGCCTACAAGAAGTGCGATCCGATCGTGCAAGGTAGGTGCATGCTACATGCTAGGTACTTACATTGCGTAGAATTTGTCGCATGTACCAAGGAGTATATGCTCTCTGTGGGATGGGCCTGCAAGGAGCAGAGCCAGAAGATGCGCGAGTGTCTGCACCAATAGTACGTGAGAAGCGCTGGCTGACATTCAGTATGAACCCAGAGAGTCTGCTGGAGGCAGAGAAAGAATATCTACGAACCCACCGCAAACTAGCGCGTACCTCATAGATATGTAGTATGGTCCTACTGAGCACAAGATGTGGCCATCGCACCGCGCCATGTACGACTGTATGGCTCTGCCGCCGTCTGTGCGACGGCCACGTGGGTCTACGGATGCGAAGGACAGAGTGGCGTGTTTCCATATGAATACACACCTCTATTGCTATGTCACACGCCACTTGGGCCAACACCAAAAAAAAATGTGGCTGACCAACACAACCTTCTCATACCATCATGGTGGCCAAGTACACGAGTGAACAAGTGGCCAAGCACAGCACGGAGAAGGACTGTTGGGTCACCTTCCGGGGGAAGGTGTACAACCTGACTGAGTTCATCATGGATCATCCAGGTGGCGAGGATGTGATTCTGGAGTACGCTGGCAAGGATATCACAGCCATCATGGCGGACCCTCTCTCCCACGAGCACTCGAAGAGTGCGTATGCAATGATGGACGAGTTCCTGATTGGAGAGCTGGAAGCGATGCAGAATGTGAGCACTACTGATGATGATATGCCATTCTTGCCTGACAACGCGACCATCACGGATGATTTCCACCCGAAAGAGACCGATACGGCGAAGGACTTTGCCAAGCACCATTTCCTCGACCTGGACAAGCCGCTACTGGAGCAAATGTGGAAGGCCAACTTTACGAAGGAGTTTTACCTGGAGCAAGTGCACATTCCGCGCCACCGCAAGGAACCAGCAACGCTCATGCCATTTGCGTTCTTGGAAGTGTTCACGCTCACGCCATGGTACGTGATTCCGATGCTGTGGCTGCCGATTGCGGCTGTGTTCTTTTTCAAGTCGGTGATGCAGTTCCAAGCGCAGTTCACGGAGGGCGGCTGGGCGGCTTCGTCGGCGCTGGCCTACTCGAGCACGCTGGCCTGCTATGTGTTTGGCGTCGCATTCTGGACATTCCTTGAGTATCTTTTCCACCGTTTCCTCTTCCATATGGACAACTACCTGCCACGCTATCAGGTGTGCTACATGCTACACTTTTTGCTGCACGGTATCCACCATTTCCTGCCGATGGATCGCTACCGCCTTGTGATGCCGCCTGTGCTCTTTGCCATTCTCTCGTTCCCGATGCTTCTTCTAGCACATGCCGTGCTGCCTACGGCTTGGGCCAATGGCGTGATTGCTGGCTCGTACTCCATGTACGTTGTCTACGACACGATGCACTACGCGATGCACCACACCCGTCTGCCCGAGTACATCCGCAAGCAGAAGCGCTACCACCTTGAGCACCATTACAAGAACTACGAGCTTGGCTTTGGTGTGACCAGCCCGATTTGGGACTTTGTGTTTGGCACGCAGCTCCTCACTGTATAACATAGTTTATGACCCATGTAGTCTGTCCTTTTCTTGTCCTACGACGTCTCCTGCCACTGCTTCATCCATGCGCGACTATCGCCCTGCGTCATCGCCACATTGTGCGATACAGTGCGTAGTTGTACACGCATACCTGGCTGATGCCCTGTGATGGTATGCAAGGCTGGCCCGGCAATCGACGATACAGCGCTTGTGAGGGTGGGCATGTGCTCGGTGGCTACGCGGACCACCGCCTCGCCTACCACGCGCGGTGTCGGCTCTTGCGGCGGCCCGGCATAGAGCACATCGAGAGCTACAGCTCCATGGACCACGCCATGCATTTGCTCGAGGGCCTGTGCAAGTCCTTGTCGTACCGATAACTCGGACGGCGCACGTTGTGCTGGGTCTTGGGCCACGAACGTCACGACGAGGTACTGGTACGGCGTCTGTGTGCGCGTCGTGCGATGGGCCCTTGGGCGTTTTGGCGACGTTTCCATGGGGGGCGGAGCTGTGTGGGTGTTGGCCTTGGCCTCATTGCCTTGGTTTTCCTCGTCCTCGTCGTCCGCTTGGGGCTCCGCTTCCAGGACCAAGGCCATGGCAGGATGCGCGGCTATCATCCGACGTATATCGGCCGGGGTCATGCATGTCATATCGAAGGCAATACCTACAGGCCTTGCATTCTCACTCGCTGATGTGCTGAGCCGCGCCAGCTTCGGGTACCGCTGCGAAAAGTGCGTGAGAAGGACATGCGCCGCGTTCATTTTCTGCGCAATGTGCAAGGCCTGTCCGATGGTGCTATGCCCTTTCTGCGCCGCGAGCTCTGCCTCCTCGTCTTGCATCGTGGCTTCGTGAATGAGAACCGTAGCACCTTGAGCAGCGTCGGCCAACGCGTCGCATGGCATCGTATCACCGCTAAACGCGATGGACCATCCACGCTGATGCGTGAGGATCACGCCGTAGCAGTGACTTGCGCGGTGCTGCACGGCAACCGTTCGAACGCTGGCGAGGTGGGAATACTGCGTCAACAACGCCAGCACCCGCAACGATGCTACATCACGAGGTGGCGTGCCATTGTCTCTAGCCACATGTGGATCGGGATCAATACCATCCCGCCAGTCCAACGTCGCATTGTCGATCGTGAGAACACTGCCATCCCGCAGGCCAAGGTGCTCCAATCGATCGTATTCACGCAAGTAGAAGCGCGTATAGTTGTTCGATATCAAGATCAAGGGCCGAGACGGCGCTAGTTGGCGTCGTGCTAGCAACAGTCGCGCGACGCCCATATGATGATCGCCGTGAATATGACTGATGAAGATCATACGAAGCTGCCGCAGCACAGTCTCGATCCCCACGCCGTGCCAACCACGTTCACCCGGCCCAAAGTATCGCGCTAATTGGAAATACGTGCTTTCGCCTGCGTCTAGCAGGATGTATCCATCGCCATCGGGCAGACAGAGGAGCGTGCTCAACACGTTGCGGTACTTTGACGGCGCCGAACTGCCCGTTCCAAGAGTCACAATCTGGACATCGTCGGCCAGGCCAGCCGCTTCACTCGCTGGCGGCACAGGCGGCTGCGAACGCACTGTATCGGCCATAGCACAGTACGTCTGCCATGTGGACGCTAGAGCGCCTGACAACGCCGCGACATTGCTCATCTTCGCGATCGGCTTATCAAATACAGGCGCCACCTCCGGCAGAAGCATAGGCGATCCGCGCGGCTGCATGTTGATCAGCATGTGTCGTTGCACTGGCACAGCATCAGATACCTGCTGCTTAGGCTCCGTCGTGTATCCAGGTACACGGAATACGTTCTCATCCAGTTGCGAAAGCCGAAGAAGAGATACAGCACTAGATGTATACGATAGACTGTCAGCACACACCTCCCGATTTGCAACAATGTGATGACAGTCAGGGCCAAAGGTGGCCCGCCATGCAGCGTACCGTGCATCGGTATACACATGCATCGGTGTCGCATGCAGCATAACATGCGGTGTACGGCGCTGCTCGGGTGGGGACGTTGCATTTGCTGCGACTTGGTACGGCGCAAATGCTGCGGCAGCTGGTGCCGTCAACAGCGCTTCCAAGTATGCTGAGCTCGGAACGTGGCAATACACAAACACAGTGCCTGGCCGTGAAGGGCCGACCACGTCCGTACTGTGAATGCGGATGGTATCGGTAGGTACAGACGAAATGTCATCCTTCTTCCTTCGTCGTAGCCACTGCTGTCGCTCGTCCGCGCTCATAGATGACCATGCCTTGGGCCGCTCAATGTCCACATCCTCGCCCCGCGTAAGACGCGCATACGCCGGGCCGGGTGGGATCCCAAGCTCAGCGGCGCGTGCTGCATCAAACTTGCCACGTTGTTCTTGGCCGGCGACAATGTACGCAAAGATAGGGACCTGCCGACCTGCCTCACTGCCATGTGTCGCTGGCGGCAGCCATGGAGGTGGCAGGGCATGGGGCGATCGTGACGGCGCGTATCCCCGCTCCTCCGGTGGCGTCGGCGTTGTTTTCCACGCATCTGATAAAATGGCTTTGTACCAATGCTGCGCTTCAGCGCCTTGCAACGCGCTAGGACGCCATTCTGCCGAGCGCCAAGGCTCTTGACCTGGTATCCATGGCGCATCACTCGGCGCCGGCGGCGAGGGCAATGCGCCTAACAAAGATGGGACAAGCGGTACAGCCTGGACTTCAATGTGCTCGTCCGAAAAGCATACATGCGGCTCATCCACCCGCATTTCGTGCGTATGCACCGCCATTGATTCACGTCGTGCATAAAAACGTGTCGTGGCCAAGGCATACTCCAAATTCGGCGGGCCATGAAGATGTACACCACTGCGCCCTCCGTCAGCTAGTGTCATCAAGAGACCTGGGACACCGCCTATTGTCTCGGATGCGATCCGTGTGAGGAACAAATGCTCGACACGTGTATTCGAGGAACGGTACTGCGCCGAAAGACGCGTTGTGCCTTCCCCGGCGTTGAACATGTACTTCTTTGCATCACATTGAAGAAGCACTGTAGGGATATCACTGGTATCAGACGAAGGCGATGCAAGAAAACGAAGGCTCACAGGTGCCATCGTGACCTTAGTCCGCACACCCGCGCGGAGCCAGCTGGTTGCTGTGCGCACTCGCAACACGGCGTATGCCACTATACGAAGGCGTAAGTCGTCGCAAAAATGTGCTTTGCTGGGCAAGAATAGGCGTCCCTACACTCCCCTCCTCGCAACGCACACGTCACAGCTGTCCCTAGTAGCTCGCGTCCACGAGGCACCTGCGTCACGCTGCAATCGCGTGTCAGCGAAGGTCTACGCCCCCTCTCGTACCTCGTTTTTGCACGTGATACATCGCTCTACAAACGGATTACCTTTGAAGGTTTGGGCAGGTCTATGACGCAGGCGCGGATGGCTCTTTCGCATGTGCTGGCTCCTTTGACGTAGGGGCTGTACTGCCAAACCAACCTGGAGGCAGGGGACGTTGCTCCTCGCCAAGATATAGGCGTTTGTATAGCATATCTGTCCTAGGTTAGTCATACTCCCCAATTTGGTTTTTACCCACAAGAAGAGACCACCATAACGGGAATAGTAAAGGTAAGGACCTTAGCCATGAGTCGAGAAATGGGGGTTAACGTACGCGCAATCGCTGCTGGAAAGCTTGGTTGCTCATCGTAGCTTCACAGTTGATATAGAAAGAGAGAAAAAAATAACACTGGTACCGGTCTGTGTATAGCAGGCAGAACCTCAATTACCAAACCCTTGTCTCTATTTGGCTATGGACTTGGAACCGTGGTGGTGCTACCTGCGTTTTCAGAGATTGCTACCTTTGTCCGATGCTAGTGAAGATTCGAACTCAATCTGCATACATACACCGTCGATGGCCCGCATGGATCGGTGTGAATCTTTTTTTTTAGTAAGACAAAATGAGATGTTATGTTGGTTTTAAAATTCTTTCGCTCGATTGGTACCGTTGTTTATGAGAGGGACCCTTTTTTCGCGCGGGAAGGTGTGCATCCACAAGATATATGCATAGCACATGCAGGCTGTCCCGACCATCTCTTGCTGTGTCACAATCGGGCGTCACGCGTGATTTCAATGGTAGCGCCAACTGCCCGAAACAGCGATATTCTGAACGAAAAATACAAGTCTGACCAATAAGATTACCAGATCTCATTTCGATAGCGTTAAAGGTGCACGATGAGATTTCAACACAATGTCTTTCCATATTCCAACTCTATAATCCGATATGGCAATTGCTAGTGCCCGGTATAAATATTTCAAATTCTGAGTGTTTTTATTGCAAGAACAAGAGTCGAGACGACAACGATCTCGCCCTTCCCGCCCGTCTCGCCTCATTATGCTCAAGTTTCTCATTTTTTTCCTGGCTTGGGTATGCGTCGCTAGCTTTGCCGCTGTGTTGCCAATGGATTTGCAGAGTCGGCAGTATAGCACTGACACCCAGGAGGAGATCTCAAAGCAGTCTGAATCGGATCCCCTGGGTGCGACGAACAAGGTGCAAAAAATGCCGAATATTGGTACACCTGGCTACAAGAGCTTTGCTACATCCGAATACGGTGTTGTACACCCCGGCGAAAACTCAGCACACAACCAAGTGCCATGGTTCGATGATGGCGATTTCCCGTTTATGCAGCCCAAAGGTGCCGATCGTGATTCCAACGGCGGCCTTACCTCTGTTCCCCACTCGACGCATGGCTTTGTTCTTAAAGATGACCTGAAGCTCAAGGGTGATGCAGTTCAGCCCTACTATATAACGGAAGATTACGATGCCGATTCTGTAAAGCGTGCCGTGATTGTGTTCCCTGGTATGCCTCGCGATGCGTGGAAGTGGGCGACATTGATGCAGAATGCGTTCCACTACGTTTATGCGAAAGGCAAGTATGGAATGAAGAAGAAGGACACGATCATTCTTTCGCCTCTGGCTCTTAACGAAGATGATCAGACCGCTGGTGCTGTAACGAACAAGAATTGGGCAGTGTATCGGGGCTCGAATTGGGAAGCCGGTGGCGCTTCCATTGCGCCTTCGGGGGATGATGGTGTGTCTTTCTACACTATGGTTGACAAAATGATCGACATGCTGCTTGACAAAGATACTTTCCCTAATCTGGACAAGGTTGTTTTGGTTGGACACTCGATGGGCGCTCAGGCCGTGCAACACTACTCTGTCCTTCGCCAGAAGAATGATGATCAAGAGGATTCGTTGTTGTGGTGGATTGGC
This sequence comes from Malassezia pachydermatis, assembly GCF_001278385.1. NCBI lineage: Eukaryota > Fungi > Basidiomycota > Malasseziomycetes > Malasseziales > Malasseziaceae > Malassezia > Malassezia pachydermatis. The sequence goes on from NW_017253143.1 coordinate 116,135, forward strand.
AACCCTGGCTCTTGGACTTGGCTGAACGGCGGCCGTCCGACGTACTGGCCTAACTGTCAAAGCCAGATGGACTTGTGGCCATATGGCTTGGACAAATCCGGTCGTATTAGCTACAACAAAGATACGAGCAAAGACGATCTCGTGTCTACGTTCCGTGGCCGTACTGTTCAATTCGCATTGGGTCTGGCTGACAATGGTGCGGGCAACACGCATTGTCAAGCATACTATCAGGGTGCCAACCATCTGGACCGTGGCTCACACTTTATTCAAAGTGTAGCTGGTATGAGTGGCGGCTTCCCAAGCAACTTTGAGGTCAACTATGTCGCAGGTGTAGCTCATCAAGACTATCCCATGTTTGCCTCCTTCCGTTCATTGGATTTCATTTTTGGCAAGGACTTTTAATCTCTGAACTCATATTTTTCTCAAGTTTCGTTGCATCCTGTTTCTGAACACACTTTGAATAGGATCCTACATAGACTATTGTTAAGGTTTTTTTCTTTCTTATTTGGCCTATTCATAACTACGCGTATTCGCGTTGCATGGTAAAAAAAAAAAAAGAATCGCAGCAACTGCAGCAGCATAAATCAGGAATGGCAAACGTACTACTACCGGCACGCGTTCTTCTTTCGTTTCTGCTCGTCATTCTGCTTTTCTTCCTGCATGAGATGCACATCCAACGTGTTGCGCGACGCGCGGCTCTCCGGCCGAAGCCCTACTAACTTTCACGTACCTCGGGCTTACCTAACCAAGCTGCAGCCAAATCGGTAATTGAATAATCCGTACGGGATTCTGCATGCAAACAGTCTGAATTCCCACACTCCATTGGATGGTGTATATATAATATCTATCATACATTCTTAATCGGTCCAATGCATGGATAAGTATGGGTTTCTGGTTAAGTATAGGTTTCTGGTAAACAGACAGTCTGGCTGCCCGCCCGCGAACGGCAAACAACAGACTCCGACGCCGCTTGCTCTCTCCCACACTCATCGTCATGACTGACGCGCAATCTACCCTGACCCGGGCCACGACTGCCAGTCGCAAGTCCACTATTGCTAGCCGTAATGCTTCGCTGATCAAGAAGAACACGGGCCCTCTTGAGCTCCGCCCGTCGGACATCCTGATCGAGCGCTTCAACGGTACGTGTATTTTGTTTATCGGCAGCCCCGAGGGAGTCTCAGACTGCGGTTTTGTGGTCTCCCATGGTGTCGAAGAACTCTAAGAACATGACTAACGTTCAGGCTGGAAGAACATTGTCAAGATGCTGATTGCCTACTTCGAGGGCATTGCTGACATTGAGTACAACACTGCCAAGGAGATGACCAAGCTTGGTGGCGTGATCCAGGTACCGTTCCGTGAGGGCAACCACTTCCTCGGTGAGGACGGTATCCAGGATGTGTTCTACAGCATTCGCGAGAAGTCGCGCACCATTGCTGACCACCACGCCAACCTGGCCAAGACCGTGGAGGGCTCGATTGTCCAGCACCTGCAGAAGCTCCGTGCCGAGATCAAGGCGCACATCCGCAACGTGCAGCAGGACACCGGTAAGCTCGCCAACTCGGTGGCTCGCGAGCGTGAGGTGTCGACCAAGATGATTTCGGACCTTGCCCGTTCGATTACTCTGCTGAAGAACACCCCGATGAGCGTGAGCCCGCGTGAGGACCCCTACCTGTCGAACCAGGGTGTGGCCTCGCAGCTGCAGCGCCAGGTGAACGAGGAGAACGCTCTGCAGAAGAGTATTATTATCATGCAGCAGAACTCGGCTCACTTCGAGGAGGGCATTGTCCGCAGCATCCAGAGTGCTTGGCAGACCTTCGACGAGTGGAGCGGCCGTATGTCGGCGCAGGTCCAGGACACCTGGCTGGGTCTTGGTGTGCACATGCGCAGCCTCGAGCCCAACGCCGAGTGGATTGCCTTTGCTTCGCGTTCGGACCACCTGCTCGACCCCGACACGCCGCTGCGCAACCCCGAGACGATCGACTACCCCGGCAAGGAGGACCCGTCGGTCATCCCGGTGCACCAGGGTATGCTCGAGCGCAAGAAGCGCTTCACCAACTCGTACAAGGAGTCGTACTACGTGCTCACCCCGGCCGGTTACCTCCACGAGCACGCCTCGTCGGACCAGACGCGCCACCCGTACCCCGAGCTGTCGCTCTTCTTGCCTGAGTGCACGCTCGGCGCTCCTTCGACTGCGCACGCCAACACCCACAAGTTCCACATTGAGGGCCGCACTGGTACGCAGAGCGGTGTGTTCGGCACCAACGTGGCTTACACGTTCCGTGCTCGCAGCCACGACGAGATGATGGAGTGGTGGAACGACATCAAGCAGCTCGCTAAGGTCTACCTGACCACCAGCGAGCAGATGGACCGCTCGGGCCCTGTTCCGGCCGCTGTCCGCGCTGCTGGTTACCGCGACGAGGATGAGGAAGACGACGAGGAAGATGATGAGGAAGACGAGGAGGAGGAGTACGAGGAGGGTGAGTACCTCCCCTCGTCGAGCCACCACTACGGTGCTGCCCCGCCGATCCCCTCGAACGTGACGGCGGCTGCCCCGGTTACCGTGCTGGATGACAAGCGCCGTGAACAGATCCCGGCCTACTCGGGTCCGGGCCGCAACTCGGGTGTGGAGATCGGCTCGAACGGTTACGCCGTTGAGAAGAAGCCGGAGTTGAAGGATGGCGCGCAGGAGACTGCTCACATTTCCTCGTAGATTCTTACCCTGCCTTTACCTCACTTGATGAGTGAGGAAACTACTGATCGTCTAATCGTTTTATAAATATCCCTTGGCTTCCGTTAAGGTTGAATTAAATCGTTGTGGAGTTTCTCTCTATTGGTGGTAGTATGTGTGTATATTATAGGTTTGCACCCAGGGACTAGGAGGAGCGACGCCCTCCACTTCGTCGCTTCAGCCCACACGCGATATGAGCGACGTGGCATCTGCCGGCGGCTTTGCGCCTGCCTCTGGGTCCGCTGCCTCGCCACTTCAGGAGGCGGGACCTAGTGCACGTCGTGTGTCGTACTGGGCCCCTTCCAAGTACTTGGAAGCCCCTTCCCTTCCTTCACAGGACACGCGCGAAAAGGAGGAAGAGGCTGCGACAGCGACTGCCATTGCTGTAGGGTACGAAGGCCGACGTGCTCGTCGTTATGTTCATCGACGTACGATCGACTACTGGGGTAGTATTCCTCTCTATGCATACAAACGCGCATGTTTGGCTACAGGTGGGCGTCGCGACTGGTACTTGCGGCCCAGTCCTCACCAAGTCGTGGACTTGTTGCCTGCGCATGCCTACCCTGAATCTGCCACGTCTGTGGCGAGCGTGCTTGTCCACACATCTACAAACAAGGTCCGATGTCCTGTCAACATAGTGCGCTGGCTTCCGGAAGGCCGGCGTCTCTTGACAGGCTCTACGAGTGGCGAGTTTACATTGTGGAATGGCTTCACCTTCAACTTTGAGACCATTCTGCAAGCACATGACTCGGCAGTGCGTGCGATGGAATGGTCCCACTCTGGCTCTTGGCTTATTTCAGCGGATCAGAATGGTCAGATCAAGTACTTTCAAAGCAATATGAACAATGTACAAGCTTATACAGGTCATCGTGATGCGATTCGTGGTATGAGCTTTGCGCCGGATGACCAGCGATTTGTAACGGCATCGGACGATAGTACGCTCAAGATCTGGGGCTTCGATGAGGCGCAAGAAGAATCTACACTCAAGGGCCACGGCTGGGAAGTCAAGTGTGTGGAATGGCATCCGACCCAAGCGCTTCTCGTATCTGGCAGCAAAGACAATCTTGTGAAGTTTTGGGACCCGCGTTCAGGCGGTGAGCTTGGTACCTTCCATGGCCACAAGAATACCGTGCAGGCGGTGCGCTGGAATCCGAATGGCTATCTGGTCGCTACAGCCTCTCGTGATCAGTCTATCAAAATTTATGATACCCGTGCTATGAAAGATGTATACACCTTGCGTGGTCATGCGAAAGAAGTATGCAGCTTGGAATGGCACCCTATTCATCATGACCTACTTGTATCCGGTGGCTCCGAAGGGTCCATGCTCTTCTGGTCACTACGATCTTCCACGCCAGAGACGCCCATCCATGTCATGGAGGCGGCGCACGAATCCAACGTATGGAGTGTGCAATGGCATCCGTTTGGTCACTTACTGGCCAGTGGGAGCAATGATCATACAACACGGTTCTGGAGCCGCAGTAGGCCTGGTGAGCAGGTGCAAGAGGCCCATGATGCGGCGGACGATCAATGGAATGCAGGTGTCGCCTCTGACGTACAAGGTATGTCGATTGTCGCTACTTACCTCCTAGACGGTGTGATCCCTGGTTTGGCACGACGAGACCGAGCCGTTCGTGACCAGCGTTCAGGTACGCCCACCATGGCATCGTCGGACGATGCCATCCCGGGCCTGGGCGCTCGGTCTTTGTCGCGCCCTGTGCGCCGCGGCGATCGATGGCACACCCACACAGGCGGTTGGTAGACAGCCACGCTGAGGTGTTGCCACGTGTTCACATACACACCTCCATCGCGTAGGACGTCCTTGACGCGGTGCCCGCGGCCAGGATGGTTTCTCGCGTCCATCGCCTTCGCGGTATGTATCTTCTCCCTTCCCCCTCCTTTTGTATGATGAACGGTTCGCTTTGCTGGCACCAGTCGTAGCCTACATGCCGATACCTACCCCGAGCGGGCATTTTACGCTATTGGCCTTAGCTCCTGAGACACTTCCCCTCCCCTTCTCTCCCCTCCCTGTGTTTGGAGCTGAATGCTAACGTCATAGATGCCACAAGACAAGGACAAACAGTCGCGGACGCCAAAGCGGCGCTCCAAGGCGGATGTCGATAGTGAAATCGAGTTTTCTTCTCCCACGAAGCGATCCAAGCTGCGCCGCAAACGCACGAGTGAGAAAAAGGCGAAGCATAGTGACGACGAGGCTCGTCCAGCGACGCCAGACACGCCATGGACGCCACCCCGCTCATTTTCGCCTAGCAAGGTAGTGACGCCGACGACGCCGGCGACGCCGGCGACGCTGCCTCGCTCACCCACACCGCCTCCTACGTTCATGCGGCCTGTGAGTGTGCAGCCTTCACCTGCGCCTTCTTCACTCTCGCCGTTCCGGTCATCTGCGGCACCGAAATTCTCCGAGACCATCATACCCACGCCGTCCAAGGCTTCACGTTCGGACGATATACCCGCGGCATCCATGCCGACAAGCACCCCTTCGCCTACGCCTCTTGAAGAACCGGACGATTTGCGCCTGGAGCAACAGATAGCGCGACGGGCTCGTGTGGCTCGCAAACTGAGCCAATATGCCCCTGTACTCCGTACGCTCCTTCTTCTTGGTGCTCTGCTTTTGCTTGTGCTGCTGCCGATTGCCAAAGAGCCCTTCTCACGGGCTGTGTATGTCGACGAGAATGCACTGCAGCCCGGCCAGACGTCCACGTCATGGAGTATGGACGATGTCCATGAAGCCGATCGCTTCTCTGCCGACTTGCTGGCCCTGGCTGAGCGCAATGTGACAGAGCGGTACGAGTACATTGCCGCTCAGCTTCGCGCCTTTGGACTCGATGTGTATACACAGTCCTATTCGTTCCACGTACCTGGCTCAGCGCCGATTCAAGGTACCAATATCTATGCACGTGCACGAACGCCTCGCATTGACGGACGTGAGGCCATTGTGCTGGGCGCTAGCTGGCAAAGCCGTTGGCGTGCGTCGCCCACGGCTTCGAAAGTCTTACCGTACGTCCCAAACGACGGCACGGATTGTGCTCTGAACATTCGCGGCGTATCTTTGACGTTGGCCATGGCCCAGCATGTGTCACGCATTCCTTACTGGAGTAAAGATGTGGTATTCGTGCTGTCGGACAGCTACTTGGACGGCATGCAGGCGTGGGCCTCAGCATGGTTTGGACAAATGCATCCACATCTCCACGCTGAGCCCGTCTATGGTGCTGGCTCGCAGATCTGGAATGCACTGATGCTGGACTATCCCGGCGACTCCTACTCGTCGATCTCGTATCTCCATGAGGGCCGCGATGGTCAGCTGCCCAATCTCGACACTCTTAATGCGATTACGGAGATCCTGCGTTTGTCGCATATGCAACCAGCCTTGGGCTTGCATGGCTCGACGCACGAGCAAGTGCTTCAGACACCACACGCTTCCGCATTCCCCTCATGGCTACCCATGTCCTGGCTGGAGACCACATTGCTTGGCCGCGATGGCGTGCATTGGTACTTGGCCGGCTGGCGTGCGTTGCTGACACAGTTCCGCTTGCTCCTTGCTGGCCATCCCAGTGGTATTCACGGCGTCCTTCTGCCTTTCCATGTGGACGCTGTCACTCTCTTTGCCGAGCCCGCCTCGGGCCCGTACGGTTTCCAGCATCTGGGTCACGTCACAGAGTCGGCGCTGCGTACGTTTTCCAACTTGTTAGAACGACTGCATCATTCGCAGTTCTTTTACCTGCTTCCCACGCCGTATCGCTTCGTACCTATCGGCGTGTTCCTGTTTGTGCCGCTCTTGCTTGCTGCTGTCCTAACGCTTCGGGGCCTGTCGTTATGGAATGCCTTGGGCCGAGCGCGTGATGCCCAGCGCACAGCATGGCGCACGCAGCACACACCTGCCGATGACGCGGGGGCCCTCTCGCTGCTGGCCCAGCCGACGTACGCTGAGTTTGCTGCGCTGTGCCAGGATGAAAACGCACGCGCTCAGTTCCTGTCGTACAACCGCCCTGTCCTCTCAGCCCTGCTCGCCATGGTGTTGATGGTGGCAACCGGCCTAGCCGGCCTGGCCGTCCTGGTATCCATGACGCCGACGCCTCGGGCGTTTACGCAGCTCATTGTGACGCTTACCTTGGTGCCTTTGGTCTGTGTGCAAATGTGCCCACGTTCATGGGCCAAGTCGTTGGCACAATGCATCCACGCCTTTGCCCTCCTGCACGCCGGAATGCTGATCAGTGTGCTAGCGACGTTGAACTTCGCGCAGGCTACTGCCATGGCCTTGTGCTTGAGCCTGACACTCTATCCGCTGTCCCCACCAACGTGCTCTTCTCGGGTTGGATACAGACTCATGACGTTGTGGCTGACCATCGCTACGCCGCTGAGTCTTTGGGTTATAGCCCTCGCTGTGCCGTCGACGTCGGCGATGGCGCAGGCCTTGCTTTTGCATGCTGTGCGGGATTGGTACGTTGTACGTACCTCTACTCTCAGTGTGCTCTTTGTAGGATACATGCCGCTGGCATGGCAGAGCGTGCTAGCCGCAGGTCTGTACGCTCGCGCTGCATAGGATGCCGTCTCATCATAGTAGCCATTCCAACCATTGACGAAAAAAGTGGAGGGACCTCTCGGTATCGCTCCACGCCGTACATTCGCGTTTCCCCTGTGCTGTGATGCTGGTGCTACGCCACGCCGCTGTGCAGGCTGTGCGCACCTCGCGCATTGCGCGTGCCATGCACACAGCCTCTTCGATTGACCCTTCGGACATTGCACACTTTTCGCGCCTGGCCGAGCATTGGTGGGACGAGGATGGCGAGTTTGCGCCGCTGCATCGTATGAACCGAGTACGTATCGACTTTATGCGGCAGAAGCTGGAGGAGGTACGTGAATGGGACGCAGCAATGGCCGATGTGTGCGGTACATCATACGACTACCAACCTTCGACCACTTTCCTGGACGGGATGGACATGCTGGATGTTGGCTGTGGTGGCGGTATCCTCGCTGAAGCAGCGACGCGGCTGGGAGCTCGCGTTACCGGCGTCGATGCTTCCGCTGAAAATATTCGCATTGCCTCGCTGCATGCTGCACAAGACCCTGCCTTGCGTCTTCGTGAGGCTGACAGCGAGGCGCCGGCCGGCGCCTCGCTGGCTTACGTCCACTCATCTGCTGAAGCCTTGCAAGCGCAAGGCCGGCAATTCGATATCGTCACAGCGATGGAAGTGGTCGAGCATGTGAACCAGCCAGCCGACTTCCTGCGGTGCCTCGCCTCGCTTGTCAAGCCGGGCGGCCACTTGTTCATGTCAACCATGTCGCGCACGGCGCTCTCGTACTTCATCACGATCTTTATGGCTGAGCATATGCTGCGTGTCGTGACACCAGGCACACACCGTCATTCCCAGTATATCAACCCTGACGAAATGGTCAGCTTTTTCCGTACATTGGGTTGGATCCCGACCGAAGCCGACGTCCTCTCGCAGCGCCCCACTTTGCCCGACGGACGAAAAGCTGCGCCGCTGCCGCCGCGTCTCCAATTCGAGACGCGCGGTACAATGTACATCCCTGGCCTAGGGCGCTGGGTGCTTGCGCCGTCGTCTGTCGCAGACTCACATGCTACAGGGCGCTCAGAGGCTTGGCTGCCTACGTTGCTAGGCGGCGGCTTACGTCCTACCGAACTATGCAACTACTTTTTCTGGGTTCGTCGGCCCCTCTCATCATCATAGTCTTGCTTCTAGTATACAGTTGCGGAACCACTGCGTATCGTGCGTGCCACATTCATCTCGTGCAATCGTCCCTGTCTCTTGCTCTACACTTGTGAGCAAATCACGGATTAGTGCTAAAGGGGTGTGCTCCACCTGGGCCACGTCCGCGGTGCTACGTCCTTCCGGCTGCACGGCGTCCAAGTACGCCAACACACGTGCCTCGAACGCTTCCGAAGCAAAGCGCGGCGTATGGAGCACCATCAAGCCAGAGGGCAGCGTACGCACATCCACACGCGGCCATGTCACCTGCGGAAGGAACACCGTTGCGGCTCGCATCGTCTTGGGCGAGACCAGAGCAACGCCTCGTGCTCGATTCCACAAACCCCACACTTCGTCCAAAGGCAAAATACCACGGCCGGTATCGCTGTACGTCGTAGACGGTATGCGGCCATCACGCACGACGCATCCTGGGCCAAGGAGTCCTTGCTGGCCAAGCAAGACGCTGCCCAGCTCACAGGCCAGCTCCTTGTGGTACTCGCGCTCATTGCGTACCATATCTGGTGTTACCGCTGGCGCAGCCAAGCCAAGTTGAACGAGTGCGGATTGGAGCATACTTGCCTCTTCATTATCGTCTGTTCGGCCAGCTTCGGCCATTGCACGTTCTCGCCGTTCCAGCTGCGTACGTAGCGAGGCGGCCAAGTCGACCATTTGTCGCGCTCGGCGCATGAGCGCTTCCAAATCGGCGAGCGCGTCGGTGGGTGGCGTAGGTACGGGCGTCATCCCCTTGGCTGCATCAACGAGCATCAGACCCGGGGCAGCGCGCTCCACCGTTTTTGTCCACGCCTTTTGTTGCAGGGTATCTCGGAGGCATGCATAGAATGGGTTGTCACCACCTTGTCGAAAGCTGAGTTTGCACACCACGCGTTTGGAGGCAGGTTGTAGTGACGTACCGCATATATCACACCGCGATGCTGACGCTGAGTTACGGTACGTGCAGGCTCGACAAGTGCGCTCTGTGGGCGAGGGTGATGAGGCTGTGACACCACACTTGGTACATCGTCCGTCGAGGGCAGCCACAGTGTGAAACGTGCCACATACATGACACGTCCATGGTACACGCTCTTCCAGTTGGCACGTCAGCACTACCTTGGGACTGGAACGTAAAAAGCCCGAGTAGTGCTCGGTCTGACGTATGAGCGCGAGGCGTACATACGCTGAGTGAGCCTGCGGCGCTTTCGTGTCCAAGTACCCTAAACGGTGGGTCGTTAGAATCAGTGTCCCAGCATTGCGCTGCGCCACTTTGGCATCGCCATCGTACAGGCCCACTCCCGCCTGCGTCGTTATGATCGACTCCCCCTGCGCTAGCTCGGACGCACGAGGCATCGCCTCGAGCGCCCACGCATCCCAAGCCTCCATGTGGCCGTGTGGAGTGTTGAGCGTGGGACGAGCGAAAGGTCGGTGGTCCGACCGTGGGGTTGGGTTACGTGAATCTGACCAAGCCATGCGCCACCCATCCGCAGCCGGAAGAACACGAGTAAAACGAGTGACTTCCTTGGACGATCCATCCATTCGCTATGGCTGAGACGGGGAGTGAGCCTGAAGCGACCTTTGAGCTTGAGCTGCTGCTGCCTCCGCGGCCGCTCCTGCCGAAGAATGTCGTCTCGCTGGGCCTACCTGAAACGCCTTCGCCTCTCAAAGTCGCCGTCACACCGCAGGAAACCCTAAACGATCTGCGGACAACGCTGAACGATAGCCCTGAAGGCTACTGGCTCGGGGCGTTCAGTTTCCGACGTCCTTCCTCGCATTCTCAGAGTGGCGAGGTTGTGAACGAGTGGCTTGAGCTGCGTGAAGTGTTTGAAGGTGTGCCGCCTACGCAACGCGTTCTACAGGTTTCGCATGAGCCGTTCAACAGCGCCGAAGTGCGCCTGCACATCCAGCGCCTGCGTGACCTACTCAGCGGTACGAGCACCGATCCTACCGCGCTCAGCATCGATGCTGGCGTGTCTGTCCACGATGCCGTTTGTCATGCAGAGGAATGGGCCGAGGAAACTCGCACCACGCCGCCTACCAAACCTACGTGGTCAGGATGGCCGGCAGATACGACCTCGCAGCTCTTGCCTGCTTCGATGCACAGGCACCGTGTGCTTCCCAAGTGCGTGCGTGGCATGTCGCTGAGCGCATGGAACCCGCCACCGAAGCCCATGGCCCTGCAAGGCCACCTACTCTACCTGCAAATCGATACGCTGGAAGGTGAGATCCTGCATGTGACAGCGTGTGAGAATGGGTTCTTTATCAATGGCTCGTCCTCGCAACGCTTCCAGCCGCAGCCTCATCCGACTAAGAAGATCGAGTCGGCGTCCCTCTTTGATTTGCTGTGCGCCGCCTCACCGCTCTTCCTCCAAAACTTTGCGCGTCTTTTCAACGACCCCGTATCGACGCGTGACTACTTTTCGGCGCTCCCGGTCATGAACTCGCTTCCTGCTGTGCCATGGCTGGCGCGGGTGCCGAAGCACGATACCGACCCTATGCGCCTGCAATCGGCGTTCCTTTTGACGGGGGCTCTCACGGCCGACAGCATCGATGCAAGCCGCGACTGGAACGAAGAGTTGCAGTCGTCGCGTGAACTGCCCCGCTCGACACTTGCCGAGCGCCTGCTGCGCGACCGTGTGCTAAACCGCTTGCAGGCCGAGTTTGCGCTTGCAGCGGCGCGGGCCGTACCGCGTGTCGCTGCAGGCGAAGTCGCACCGATGAACCCTGCCGATGCGCCGCAAGCCCACATGTACCTCTTCAACAATTTGTTTGTTACGCGTGGTATTGACAGTGTCGACATGTACGAGTTCCTTGGCGGCGATGCCGCAGCGCATGCGGCTGTGGGCAAGGACGCACAGGGTGTGCGTATCTTTAGTGCACTGGATACCGAAGGTCTGCATGCGCTTGGCACGGTGGTGGTCGACTGGCTGGGTGAGCGCTGGGTCGTCCAGACGGTGCTTCCTGGCCTCTTCCGCCAGGTTGCTGCAGAGGCTGAGGCAGCCGCGGCGGCCGCCGAGCAGGGCACGCCAGAAGCAGAGGCTCATGCGGATGCTGCGGCATCGTCGACGCATGTCGCCTACGGTGGTGTGGAAGGCCCGGATACGATCCACGTGGACCCGACGTTCCATGAGCGCCTGCAAAGCGTTGCAAAGCGTTTGCACCTGGCTGAACACGCAGTGTCTGATGCCCAAGGCACTTCGCACCAACTGGCCCTGAGTGTCGATTGCAAGGGTCTGCGGGGCACGGATGGCCGTATGTACGTGCTGGACCTCTCGCGCCTGGCCCCTGTGGATGTCGCGTGGCTTGAGCAGGATATGAAAGCACCGGTCCTCGAGGGCAAGGAAGCTGCGTCGTACCCTCATCACATGGCACTCCTTCGGCCGGAACTGATCGAGGCGTATTGGGACTCGCGTCTGCGTGAGTTTGCGCGCGCGAAGCTGGCACACCAGCGTGAAGAAGGTGGCGAGACCCCGGCGCGCATCGACGTGGCGGACTTTGACTTGTCGTTCAACCCGGATGCGTTCGTGGAGTACAAGAGCGGCTCGTCCAAGGTCGTGACACCTGTATGTGACGAGTCGGAGGCGGCTGTGGCTGCTGTGCGTGCTGCCTCGACGTACCTGCGTGAGGAGGTGCTTGTGCGCCTCGTGAGCGAGGTGGCCGCGGGCCTTGCGTCGGCTGTGGATAGCGTAGCGCTTACGCAGCAAATGCATGCGCGCGGTATTAACATGCGCTACCTCGGTCACTTGGCCCACCTGAGCCAGTCGTCGGAGAGGCACCGTCTTGACGAGACTGTGGTCTCGAAACTCGGCTCAGGTCATGAAGCTCTGCTTACTGCCTTCCGTCGCGTGGTGATCCAGGAGATGATTGTACGTGCAGCCAAGCACCGGCTGCGCAGCTATCTTCGCGGCTTGCCCATGTCGGCGGTGTCTGCATGCGTTGCGCACTTTTTCAACTGTCTGTTTGGCACAGCGAAGAATGCGTCGCCGGAGCCCGTAGTGCCTTCGCCAGCGCTCGGCCGTGCGTCGGCATCGTACGACTGGCTTTCGCTCACGCCTGCGCAGCTTCAGCAGGATCTGCAGGCAGACGTGCGCGATCGTTTCCGCTTTGAGTTGCCGGCGGATTCCTTGACCACCGAGCTGCGAAAGCCCCAGGCTCTTCGTGCGCTCTGCTGGAAGATGGGCGTGCAGCTTGAGCTTCGTGACTACGAGTTTGAGCCTACGCCGGAGCCTACGCCTGCGCCCGCTTCGTCTTCAAGCCATGCGCCCGCGTCGAAGGGCAAGAAGGGCAAGAAGTCTGCCGCCCCTGTCGAGCCGCCACGTGCTACGACGTTTGTGCCATCTGATGTGCTGTGCCTTGCGCCTGTGGTCAAGACCGCGACGCCGAAGAGCTCGCTGGTCGAAGAAGCCTTTGAGGCTGGTCGTCTCTCGTTCTCGCGTGGCGATCGTGAGCTGGGTACGGAGCTCTTGTTGGAAGGCATCGGCTTCCACGAGCAAGTCTATGGCTTGGTACACCCTGAGACGGCCAAGTGTTACTCGCTCTTTGCCTCGTTGGTGCATCACTACGTCGTGGAGTTTGCACGGGAGACGGCCGAAAAGGCGGCCAAGGCCAAGGCCAAGGCCGAGCAGGCGGAGAAGGCCGAGCAGGGTGAGCAGGCGGAGTCTGCCGAGGCGACCGAGTCGAACGACGAAGAGAAGGAAGCGCCGCTCCCACCCATTGTTGCCGAGACGTTCACGATCGACAATGCCTTGCGCTTCCAGCGCCAGGCTGTGACTGTCTCGGAGCGGACGCAGGGCTTGGATCACCCGGATACAATGGTGCAGTACATCAACTTGGCCGTGCTGGAACGCTCTGCTGGTCATTTTGACGTGGCGCTGCGCTATCAGGAGCGCATCATGCAGCTGTGGCAGCTGCTGTACGGCCGCGATCACCCTGATGTCGTGCATACGCTCTCGTCCATTGCCTTACTCCTGCAGAGCCGCCACGACTTTGACACGTCGCTGAAGGCGTACCAAGCATCGTACGATCTGGCCTTGCAGCTGTTTGGCTCCGACTCGATTTACACCGGCAACATGGCACACGAACTGAGCCAGGCGCACACGCTCAGTGGCGACTTGAAGTCGGCGATTCACGTCGAGAAGGACGCGGCGCGCGTGTTCAAGGCGTGCCTGGGCGACGAGGACCCGCTGACCAAGGAGAGTGAAGCGTTCCTCTCCGGCCTCGCTGCCAGTGCTGTGCGTATGGCCAAGGTCGAGGAAGCGGCTCGGCATCAGCATGTGCGTGAGCTGGTGGCTGCTTCGCAGGCCCCGCGCACACAGACTACCACGGCGGCCTCACGCACCGTGCATGCCAACCCGGCGCTGGCCGATCGCTCGTTGGATGACTTGGTCCAGTACATTCAAGGCGCACCAGGTACTGGTACGAGTCGCGCGGCGCGCAAGCGTGCTGCGCGCCACCGCCGCACGTAACGATCTTGCAGGAAAGGGCGTCACGCGCCTTCGTTGCCATAGTTGTTAGTAAAAATGGAGACCCACGCTGCGTGGAGTGATCACGTGGCTTCCTTCGTGACCCAGCGCACGCTCATCTTCTTGCCTCCTCCGTTTGCTCGCCATGAACGCGCCGGCGGGTCCGCGTGCACGCTCTGTACACGCGCCCCTGCGCGCTGCGATCTATGCAGCGACATATGTCGCACGACATCCCATTGAGGCGATCGTAGCGGCCTTCATGATTACTACTCTGGCGTACTTCGTCTTGGTGCAAGCCATTACACACTCCACGGTGTTCTCCAACCTGAGCGACGTCGCCTCCCTCTCTGTGCTTTCGATGCATGCGGAACACTCGCGTCTGCCTGTGTTCTTGTTGGATGAAGAGAATACGTGGAGGTCCGCGCAGGGCACGTTCGAGCAGCATGGCCATATTGACCTCGCCGACTGGCTCCTTGTGACCGACTTGGCTGGCGGGAGCGAGACGGAGCAACAGGTCCGCCGCTCGTACGTGCTGCGTAGCATCGTCGAGCAGCTTCAAGAGGCAGGGGGAGCCAACTGTGCATGGCCTTCGGCCCGCGAGGTCGACGCCAACAACACGATGAGCGACGCTGTCGTGTGCTTTGAGAAGGACCACTACGATGCGGCGGCCATTCACGAGCTGCTTCACCAAAAATTCCTTGACGCAGTTATTGGCAAGGCTCTAGACACGCTTCCGGCGTCCATTGATAATGCCTTGCTTGCGCGCTGGCGTCAAGGCGATCTTCGCTTGTACGCCCTCACGCCTCAAAGTCAATGGTTTACCAACGATGGCGAAGACATGTACTCGCTGCAGTGGCTAGGCTCGTTCCTGCTAAGTGCCGTTACGCGTGCATGGCTCGTGATTCGCAGTGCGGATGCTCTGGACTTTACCGTGCTTCTCTGTGCCTACTTGATGATGCATGGCTCGTTCGTGCATTTGTACGTGTCCATGCGTCCGTTCCCGAAACGATTCTGGCTAGGCTCCTGTGTCCTGCTTTCGTGCGGATTTGCTTTTCTTCTGGCTCTGGTCACAGCGAATGCCGTTCACATCCCTGTGGACCCCATTGTGATCTCAGAGGGCTTGCCGTTCCTTGTGATCACAGTCGGGTTTGAAAAGCCATTCCTGCTGACCAAGGCCTTCTTCAAGTATGCATCGCAGGAAGAAGATATTAGCGATAAGAGCCTGCATCGCTCGTCGCCTGAAGCTGATTTCGTCCGTGCGCTTACGCAGCGTGTGCAGGAGGAACAGGCACTGGGTCTCATGTCGAAGTCCATGTCGCCTATGAACCAGGTCACCGACAGGGCTGTACTGGAGGCGGGTCCTGGCCTTTTGCGTGCGTACGCGATTGAGATCAGTATCTTGATTGCGGGCGTTATGAGTGGCATTCATGGACTACGTGAATTCTGCTTCTTGGCTGCCTTGACGTTGGTGTACGACTGCCTGCTGCTCTTCACATTTTTCGTGGCAGTCCTATGTGTGACAGTGGAGGTACAGCGTCTGCGTGAGCCGCTTGGTACTCCACGAACCTTCCTGCCTGACCCGGCTAACGACAATGCTGAGGCACCTGCCGAGCCCAAGCTGCTTCATCCCAAAACGACACGGGAGCCCAAGTCGCTGTACAAGCGCATTATCGGCCCCGTGAACCACCCAATATCACGCCTGAAGCTGCTTCTGCTCTTGACGCTCGTCACACTGCATGTCCTCAATCTCCTCACGACCCTGTCGCTGCCTACTACCATTGCACGGCACCAAACGGGCCGTACGCCCACTTTGTACGAAGAGTCAATCTCTTCGTCCCATGTGTTTAATGCTACGCTCTCACACTCTGCCGTGTCGGCCTTCCTGAAGACCTACGCTCAACAGGGTGCAGCCGCTAGCTCAAGTGTGATGTTCACGATGCCCAATGTGCTCATCCTCTTGGACTCTCGTATTCCCACGGAAAACCCCTTGGCTGCCGCAGCGATGCAGGCTTCGTTGTCGTCGAAAGACTCTGGCAGCACTATGTCTGCCATTGAGAGCTTCATGGCCATGTGGACATCAGTGGCAAGCGATCCGGTGATTGGTAAATGGTTGTCCATTGCGCTGGTGATTAGCGTGTTTTTGAACACGTTCCTGCTCAAGGGCATCGCAACGCGCAACCCTGCGGTGATTGAAGGCAACGCTGTGCGTGTTACGGCGCAGGCTGCTGCGCGTTTGATTGGTGCGCACCTTGTAGAAGACTGGCACAAGACGCCCAAGTCTGATACCACGGAGGCAAATACGCCGACCATCAGCGTGTCCGCTCCACCGAAGGAGCCTGCTAAACCTACGTTGCCGCCGCCCCCTGCGTCGGATCCTCCGCGTCCCTACAATGAAGTTTTGTCCATCTTCCGTAAGGATGGTACTGGTTTTCTGAACGACGAAGAAGTCATTCTGCTCGTGCAAAAGGGCATGATTGCTACGTATGCGCTGGAAAAGACCTTGGGTGACTTTGAACGTGCTGTGGTTGTGCGTCGTGCAGTCCTTTCGCGTGCCTCCGAACTGCACACCCTCGAGCGCAGCTTGTTGCCGTACAAGGACTACAACTATAATGCCGTGTTTGGCGCGTGCTGCGAGAATGTGGTGGGCTTCATGCCGCTGCCCCTGGGTATTGCTGGCCCGCTGAAGATTGATGGCCACATGACGCCCATTCCTATGGCCACGACCGAAGGCACCTTGGTCGCCTCAACGAGCCGTGGATGCAAAGCCCTCAACGCCAGTGGCGGTGTTACCACGGTGCTCACACAGGACGCGATGACACGGGGTCCTGTGATTGAATTTCCCTCGCTGACGAGTGCTGCGCGTGCGAAGCGCTGGATCGATTCGACGTCGGGTGCCGAGGCCATCAAAGCGGCGTTTGACAGCACGTCGCGCTTTGCGCGGTTGGCCTCGCTTCATACTGTGCTGGCGGGTCGCACGTTGTTTGTGCGGTTTGCTACATCCACGGGTGATGCTATGGGTATGAACATGATTTCCAAGGGTGTGGAAGCGGCTTTGGGTATGATGAAAGAAAAGCATTTCCCGGAAATGGAGCTCTTGTCCCTCTCCGGCAATTACTGCACCGACAAGAAGCCTGCGGCTATCAATTGGATCGAAGGCCGCGGTAAGAGTGTGGTGGCTGAAGCTGTGATTCGGGGCGACGTGGTGCGTACCGTACTTAAATGCACGGTTGCCGACTTGGTTCGTCTCAACACGAAGAAAAACCTGGTGGGCAGTGCGATGGCAGGCTCGATCGGTGGCTTTAACGCCCACGCGGCGAACATCCTCACGGCTATTTACATCGCGACTGGTCAGGATCCGGCGCAGAACGTGGAAAGCAGCAACTGTATGACGCTCATGGAGGCGGTTAACGATGGCCAAGACCTACTTGTCTCGGTCAGCATGCCCTCGGTGGAAGTTGGCACCGTCGGCGGTGGAACAGGCTTGCCTCCGCAGCGTGCCATGCTGGAGCTGTTGGGCGTCCAGGGACCGCACAAGGATACACCCGGTGCGAATGCCCAGCGCCTGGCACGTATCATTGCTGCCTCGGTGATGGCCGGCGAGCTGAGTCTGATGGGAGCGTTATCGGCGGGTCACCTGATCAAGGCGCACATGGCCCACAACCGTAGTGCGCCTGTGACGCCCAGTACACGTTCGCCTGTGAACCGAGATGTGCAATACCTCCCTACCATGACACCTCTCATCGCAACGCCCATCGCAGACTCCAAGCCTGGAAGCCCCTCTTCTGACGTCGCTACCCCGAAGGAACGCACTACATCCTCCTCGATGTCTACATAGATGCATGTTGGTCTATAGACCTCTCTTTTTTCTTGTAATGCCACGTGGCTTAGCTCCTGACCTGCAAGCACCGTTCGCGCGCGCCAGAGTGTTGCGTTTGTCTCCACCCGATGTCATCCTCGTCGGCGCTGTCGCCAGAGGCACAAGCAGATGCCCTTCTGCTTCATTATCTCTCACCGCGTGATGATCGGCGTGAGAGTGTATGGACAGAGTCGTACGCGGCCAATGTACGTGAACGCCGAGCCCACGCGCTGAAGGGCCAACTGTTTATGGATCGTCTCTTGGCCGACGCTGGCATTGAAGGTACGTGCTGATGCCTCTATCACTTACACATCCAGCGTCCCTGTTCCCTCCTACCTCTGCCTCGGACACATACATCCTTCTGGTAGAGATCCTGACGTGCGACGCTCCTGACAAACTCAAGCAATCGCTTGTGTATTACCTTGGCTTGGAACACCAAGCCCTAGAGCCACGCGCTATGACAGACCCGCATAGTGTCACAGGCCTGGTCTCGTACATTCACGCTTCATCTGGTACGTGCTCGGAGACGCAGGCGTACTGGGCTGTCGACCATGGCCATCTCCAGCAAGCCGTTCTTGCTGGGCGCCATGCGCGTTTCGTATCTGTTCTCGCCGAAGTCTTGGTATCATCCCCTGCTTCTCTTCTCCAGCTGTACGATGTCCAAGGCTCTTTGCCTCCGTTGGATGGAAAGCCTACAGAAGCATCTTTGCAAGACTTGGTCCGCATCACGGTGGCCTTGGCGCACGTCGAAGGCCTTGCCTCTGCCTGGAATGCGTGCCGCGTGATTTTGGAAGGACAGCCAGCGGAATATGCACCGATTCTACGAGAGCATATGTTTGGCACATTGCTACGCTTATGCTTTGCGCCGCCGCAGGCCCCCTTTATCCGCGAATTGCTTATGCTTCCTTTGTATACGGTGGAAGAGCGATTCTGGGAGACGATGGCCCTTTCCACGATGAAGAAGAACGATGCTGCGATCTCCCTGGACACACTCCTTATTAAATGGGTCAACCAAGGCCGCTATGTCGATGCGATCCATCTGGATCGGCGCGCATCGCAACTAGAGAGGACGATGGCGTTTTCCGACAGCGACAGCGAGGCGTTCCAGCGTACACGCCACCGACGCCGTGCACTTCTCGATGGTCTATGGGCCATCCTTCCGAAAGTCCAGCGTGATGCACTTCTGGCGCGTGATATTCGTCCGGAAGATAGCCAGGAGGACAGCGATATGGACGTACAATCGCCGCCACCTCGACCTCATACTCCGTTGAGTGCCTCTTTGAGCAGCAAGACCATGTCGGAGGCTATTCCATCGTCACCAGATATCCAGCTTCTTCGTGCATCGATCCGCGTGCCTTCTGTCACATCGAGTCGCGACTCGTCGCAGCGTCATGCGTCGCCTCAGGTCGTGCGTATGGAACAGTCGCCCGTCCCCCACAACAGCAGCCCCTTCTCTGGTTGGAAGCGGCCTGGTCCTTCGGCCCAGCCGCCGCCCTCATCCTACGTGCCTCGTGCGTCGTGGGGCGTACCTGTTCCCCCGCCGGCGGTCAACGCAGAGGATGCCGCGATGGACGAGCGATCGACAGAGAATGAAGCACCGCGTGTGTCCGAGACGGCTGTATCGGAAACGGAGCCCATGGAAGAGATGCAGGACGATGTGCCCGTGTCGGCGCTTGCGGACGAGCACATGGAGAGCGAAGAGCCGCCTGTAGAGGCACCTGTACGTCGGCGCGGTGGTCGTCGTCGTGCTGCACAAAAAGCAACAGAGGCGCTTCGTAAGACACTTCGGCCCGAAGACGCCCATCCATCGTTGCCTGGCAGTTTTCCGATGGACGAGGAGGCGCCTTCGGCACCTCCGAGTGAACCATCCCGGGCGAAGACACGACGCTCCGCACGGCGGTCTACGCGAAAAGGACCTGATGCCACGTCCGACGAAGTCGGTGAGAGCGACGCTGCCGTACCGCCGGCACGCTCACGACGAGCCTCCACTGCGGACGCTTCTGCGTATCCTCAAAAGTCGCTCGCTCGATTGCAAGCGTTGCACGATCACCGGCCTATTGCTCGTCGCACACGCGCACAGACGGCTGAGCTGGAATCGCATGGATCGCAGGCTAGTACAGAGGCAGGGGAAGGCGACGAGGCGTCGGAGCTGGAGAGCGAGGTTGCGCCTACCCCGTCCCGTCCTCGTCGGAAAACCCGCGAACCTACCTCGCCGGTAGCCGCCACACCCCAGCGAGGTACACGTACGTCTCGGCGTCGTCGTGAAGGCTCTCTAGCTGCTGCTACTGGGTCGCGAACCACTCGGCGTGGAGGAGCATCGCATGCCGAGTGAGATGCCATCATAGTTGTTCTTAGCTTAAGACATGCACATGACATCTACGTGAATACCCTATCGCTCCGGACGAACCACGCTATTCACAGTGAGACCTCTGGTAATAAGAAAGGGAAAGGAGGGAAGCGGTCTTGTATCGTGCAACAAAGTCGGTAGGCTGTTTTAAATTTACGGGTAGACAGCGCTAATCTGCTTCTTGTATTTGGTCTCGACCTCCTTGCGCTGCACCTTCTGCGCAGCCGTGAGCGGCAGCTCCTCGGGGATAAGGACCACACACTGCAGCTGTTCCATCGGCGCAAAGCCAGCCTCCTTGCCCACGGCATTCACTTCTTTGAGGATAAAGTCTGCCACCTTCTTCTCATGGCACATATCGTCCAGTTCCGCATCAGCAAGGTGCGAAAGGCCAAGGCCAGGCAGCGCCTTGCGCAGGTTGTCTTCGCGGGGGAAGATGACGCCCATGGGCTTGTTGGCATCCGAGTTCGCGTACACGCAAATGTTGCTAACATAGTTTGACGACTTGTACGTGCTCTCGAGACGTTCAATGGCAATGTACTCACCGCCTGCCAGTTTGACCAGGTTCTTCTTACGGTCGATCAGGCTCAGGGTACCGTCCGCATTCCACTGACCAACGTCACCTGTCATGAGCCAGCCATCCTCTGTGATGGCCTCCTTGGTAAGATCAGGGCGCTTAAAGTAGCCCTGCGTCACCGAGGGACCGCGGATCAGCACCTCACCCTGCGGCACACTGTTGCTCGAGTAGTAGCCCGCCTCCGGCACATCCTTCAACTTCACTTCCACCGACGGCATAGGGCAGCCGACACAGCCGTACTTGAAGAACGGCGGCGTGAGAATCGCGCACATCGCCGACGACTCAGTCATACCGTAGCCCTGAATGATCTGCACAAGAGCCGTGTTCAGGAAACGATGCGTCTCGCGACTGATCGGCGCGCCACCAGAAAGCGCAAAGCGCAGGCGGCCGCCCGTCTGCTCACGCACAGCCTTGAACACAACGGCATTCGCGAACTGTGTAAGACCAGGCACCTTATGCTGCTTTGCCCACATGCTCATACCAAACATCTTCTGCTTCATAGCGCCGCTAGTCTCCAACTTGGACACAATGCCCTTGCGGATCTGCTCCCACACGGCTGGGACACCGACCATAAGAGTCGGACGGAAAGCCTTCAAGTCACCATCACAGTTGCGTACACTCGCCTGCGTCAGCGTCTTGATACGGGCGTAACCGATTGCAATACCGCGCAGGAAACAGAAACATTCCACCACGAACTCCAGAATGTGGGCAAGCGGCAGGTACGCCAGGAGCGCCTCATCCTCAGTTAGGTACGGGTTGAGCAGCATCGGGATCGCACCCAACGTCGCCACCAAGTTCGAGTGCGTGAGAATGACACCCTTCGGCTTGCCAGTCGAGCCCGACGTGTACATAATACACGCCACGTCGTCCCCTGTCAGCTGCGCAGGCGACATCTTGTGCGTGCGACCCAACTGATACACCTCATCGGCATGCACAATACGGGCTTTAGAGCGGTCCTTGAGTTTTGCCTCAATGCGCGACACCACATTGGGGTCGGCCTTGCCATCGTACACGACAAAGCGGAGAAGCGGCGTCTTCTTCACAATCTTTTCCACAACAGGGAGATGATCTGCATTGGTAAACAGACCACTCACTTCAGGCTCTTCAAGCGATACATGCAGACCATCCGGGCCGAGCGTGTCGTAGGCCGTGCAGAATGTCATACCGATACGGAAGCACGACTGCGCAGCGATCTGCCACGATACAGCTGTCGAAGCAAAAATATTAAAGCGGTGCTTGCTAGACAGGCCGAGTGCGCTCAAACCACTCGCAAAGAGCTCCACGCGGTCGCAAAACTCATTCAGGGTCATGTACGAGTAGGGGCTGAGCTCAAAGTAGGTCCATGTCTTGGTCTCTTCGATCTCTTCGCCACCTACCTTCTTCTTCACCTTCTTTTCTTCCTTGTGTTCCTTGATTACCTCGCGGCTCGCAATCATCTTCTTGTTGCCGTGCTTCTTTCTTGCATACTCAAGTACGTCGATCATGGTATTGATACCCTCTGCAGGGCGCATAACAAGTTGGTCTGGTGACAGTGTCGAGCGACGGATCTGTCCTTCCGTGCCATCGGCACCACTGACGCCAACACTGGCCAATTCGCGGTGGAGCATTGGGGGGAACGGCTCGGTATGGTCGGGTCAAACGAGAACCGACCCGTACTACGCACGGAGGGTAAACGTCAGAAAAACGTGATTGCCTGCTTACGTTCTCCCCACCGCACAAGCAATTCAGTGCCCAACAATGTGTGCTCTGTATTTATGGTTTCACTGTCACGTGGTTACTGCGTGAAGCGCCACGTCCACTCGGCGTACCGGGCTGAGGGACTTTACTGTCCGTGCGCCATGTCGAAATCTGTGGCGGTTTTTCTTGCTCAGGGTACTGAGGAGATGGAATTCTCCATCACGTACGACGTGCTCGTACGTGGTGAGGTAAAGGTCACCTCGGTCTATGTACCTGCTGATGGCCAGCCTTCGTCGCCACCCGACGGCTACGTTGTGGCCTCGCGTGGTGTGAAGATTGTGCCCGACACAACTCTGGAGGCCATGATGGCACAAGGCGGCCTTGCCCCCTACGATGGTGTAGTTGTCCCGGGTGGTGCAGGTGGTGCTGAGATTATCTCGAAGAATGCAGCGGTGCAGAAGCTTCTGCAAGAAGCGATGTCACAGGGCAAGATCGTCGGAATGATCTGCGCTGGCTCGTTGGCGGCGCTCGAGGCCCAAATCGGCCTGGGTGGCGCTATTACCAGCCATCCGTCTGTGGCAGAAAAACTCCAGGCTTCGTACGACTACAAGGAGCAGGCTGTAGCTACAGCTAACAACCTTGTGACCAGCCGCGGACCCGGTACGACATTCCCCTTCGCTCTTACGTTGGTGGAGAAACTGGTCGGCGCTGACGTGCGCAAGAAGATTGCGCCACCCATGATGCTGGCTCAGGAGCATTTGTAAGAGAGTGTATGTAGTATGAAAATCCATCTATGCATCTGGCATGGCTACATCGTCATCGTCATCGTCTTCGTCCTCTTCGTCGTAGTCCTCTTCACCCTGCGCCACGTGCAGCGCAGGCACGTCGAGTTCTCGGTCGGCGCCCACGTAGCTATCGCTCATCAGGTACAACTTCAGCCGATCGTGTGTGCCTGCGGGCAAATGGAACTCCAAGCGCACTTGCAGCGATCGCGCAAATGTAATGCGCTTAATGCTGAGCAAGTTCCGTGTGCCTGGATCGCCAACGACTAGCCACCAAGCCATCATCTTCGGCGATGGATAGAATGGCGCAATGGCCGTGGGGTCCGGCATTTCGTCGTCCTCTTCGTCCATATCGCGCTCCAGCGTAGCATGCAGCACAATTGGCGTCGCACTATCGAGCGACGCACGATCCTCAATGTCGAACTGGACTTCGATGTACGGGAATTCGTTCGTAAGCCTTGCGACATCTGCCAACTGACGCTTGCTCATCCGGAGCAAGTCATCCCGTTCGTTGTCCGACATATCTGGCAGTGCATCGGCCAACGCGTACACGTCGTCAATGCCGCGCTTCTGGCACCGCTCAATGGTCTCTGCCGTGAAGTGCGGGACTTGACGCAAGGGCGAATCACGATCCCATACCGCTTGGACGCACATGTGGCTCAGTTCCATAGCGACAATGGCATTCAGCATAGCGCCCGAGCTCATCACGTCGACACATGCATTGAGGAGGGTCAGGACACGATCGAGAATCTCGCGCTGGTCCTGCGCCAGGTCGGCCGGCAGTGTGAGACGCGAGAAGTGGGCCTGTAGCAGGATAAACACCTTGTGATGTGGACTCTCAAAGTTGATCTTATCGAGTTTCAGGGGCACGCGGTCGTAGATACGTCGCAGCAGTACATCTTCGTTGTGCCGAATCGGGACGTTTTCAAACTCACTCGCACTCGAGACAATTTCCAGCATACCGCGCAGCTTTGTCGCACTGCTGAGCGATAGGTGGAATACGTCGATCGTCGCGTAGCTCACATTGTAGAAGCTTGCGATCATACCTAGGTTGAGGGGGCTCACATCCATCTCGTCCTCCACCGCAATACACTTGCTCTGCTCCAACTCACCCAGCGTACTCTCGACCAACTCGGAGAGGAAGTCACCAATGTGCTGCATATCGCGGCCCTGGCATCCGTACGCCTGCGGGTTCTTTTGCAGGCGGCGGTACATCAGCGTCCACGTAAGCATATCCACAGCGCCCTGCTTGTCTTCGATGGTACGGGAGACGATCTCAGCATTCAGGAAGTCTTGGGTATACGCTGCCAACCGACTCTCCAAAGGCAGACCTTCCGCGAGGAACTTCTTGAAGTAGTTCTTGCGGTTGGCCTGGCTGAATAGCATGCAGCGACTATGTCCGTCTTCGCCCGGCACTGTGCACTTGCCCACCATTTCCAGCATATCTGTGAGCGTATAGTCCACGTAGCGATGCTCACGACCTTCATACGTCTGCAGCGAGAGCAGCAGGACCAGGTGCGCACTCACCGGCAAACTCCATACCGTATCTTTGCTCGCGACCATGACCTGAATGGCGCCTGCCGAGAACAAACGCTCGACCACGCGTCGATCCGACTTGCTGAGGCCTTCGTGGTAGTACGCAATGCCATGCGCCACACACTCCGCCAGGTCACGGTCCTGCAGACGGTCCAGATGCGGCTGCAAGTCGTCACGGTCCATGTTCAGGAATCGGGACTCGGCTCCCTCTTCATCGCGTTCGCTGTCCGCTAATGCATACGACAGGATATCGTCCACGGTCAGCTTGGTCTGCTTGCGTGTAGGCACAAAGATGAGGACGGGCTGTTGCGGTGCATACTCCATGATCGCGACGTACGCAGGCTTGGCCATCGCAATCATCAGCGAGGGGAAGTGAGGAATGCTGAAAGGCTGAATGTGCACTTCCATCGGGATCGGGCGGGCGCTGGGCGCCAAGTTGATGGTCTGCGTCGCGCCCAGCCATTCCGCCACGTCCGTCGCATTCGCCAACGGCGCCGACAGACCGACAAAGCGCGTGTCTGTACCTGTCTGCGCAGCAATGAAACGCGCACGCGAGCATACCACTTCGTACGTCGCGCCCATCCACGCATCACTCAGCAGGTGCAGATCGTCAAAGATGTACAGACGCACTTGTTGCACATTCTTGCGCTGCCGCCATCGTCGTGATAGTACATCCCACTGTTCGGGCGTAGCGATAATCACATCGGACGTCTCGAGGAGGCGCAAATTTGTACTGGTCTCCGCCGCAAGGGCCGATACCGTCTTGTCAGCAAACCGTGCTTTCCAAAGCGCCAACCGTGGGGCGACCATGGAGACGTACGGCACAATGCACACCGCCCGTCCTCCTCCCTGCTGCCATAAGCGGTACAGTGCCAGCTCCGCACAGAACGTTTTGCCTGCTCCCACCGGCGCTGCTAGAAGGACCGACGCGTCCGTCTCGTACAGCGCATGGAACGCTTGCGTCTGGACGCGGTTCATATGGGGCCACTCGTACGTTGCCGCGACGGAGCCGCCCAGTACGGATAGAGGTTGGGGCTGCAGATCCAGCAGCGGCGTGGGCGGCGCAAACTTCTCCGGCAAAATCAAATGCTTGAACGAGATGGGCAAACGCACTTCGCTGTGCAGCCATCGTTCACTTACCAACGATATGTAGTAGTTGGGCGGCAAAGGCTCTGTGAGCGGCACGGTAAACGAGATTTGGTGCTCGTCCGTCGCATACCGACGCAGGAGCACAAACTGGTCGTAAAAGAGAATCGTTTCGCCATCGACGTCCTCGACCCACAACCAGAAACTCTGTGCACCGCCATGCACACGATCGTCCCACTCAAAGTCCGGCGTGATGGTCAAGTGCACTTGCAGCAGGGAGCGCGTAAGTGGCTGGAAGTACGCCTGCATATCGACATGCGGGAACTGGAACACGAGACGATGCAAAAGGCGCCCAGCTCGTGGAATGCCGATCAATTCGCCCATCTCATTCGGCTCCAAGTCACGCAGGCGCGACCATGGGAACTCTTTGCGCTCCAGGCGGCGGATCAGATCAGGCGCGACGCCGGCAAATTGCCGCAACGGCGTCATGGACGCCCACTGCCGCCGCTCCGTCATCTTTGCGAGCTCCAACGCATGCCGCGAGGTGCGTGCGTACCCTCGGATGATGCAAATCTCGACCAGGGCACGCAGAATACGCGAGGCCGACTGTGTGACATAGACCATGTCAGCGGCCAGCGCGTACCCCTCCAGCGAGTGCTGAGAAATCCACGTTTGGAGCAAGACATTGATCTTTGCACTCGGCTCCTCAATGCCTTCTTTGATGGGGATCGGCACGCGTTCACGCAGCTTGCCGATCTCCAACTTTTCATCCTGCCGCACAATCTGGTGCTTGAACTCGTCGCTGAAGCTGAAAATGCGCAGGAGCTCAATCATGCCTGTGTAGCTGCGCAAGTGCTTGTGGTACGTGCCCATGGACGTATGCGTAAGATAGTAGTGCGACGCAATGCGTGCCAGCTCGTTCGACACAAATAAGCCGGTCTTGCGATCGTAACGCAACAGCCCAGCTTTTTCCAAAAGCACCGCCGCACTGTGCACAATGTCCGAGCGTTTCTGCTCCAGGAACGGGTCGTCGTCCATATAGTCGGCCGTGACACTGTACAGCGCAGGCGTGCGGAGCATACGGACGTACAAGTACGTGTAGCCGAGCCACGTAATCGCCTCGTCACGATTGCGGATGGTGCCCAGCACAATTTCCGCATTGAGATTGTCGGCGAGGCGCGAGACAAACTGCGATTCAATCGGAAGCTGCTGATTAAGTAGCGACAGGTAGTACTGCAGCTCCGAGTGCTGCGTGATAATAATACCTTCACCGACCGTATCGAACTGCGGACGGCCTGCACGGCCAAGCATCTGCAGCATATCTTGCGGCGAGAGTTCACACCAGCGGCTCTTTTCCGGGTTGTAGATCTGGGTGCCCTTGATGATCACCGTATGCGCCGGCAAATTGACACCCCAAGCCAGTGTCGCTGTGCTCACAAGCACTTGCAAATGCTTACCGGCAAACAGATCTTCGACCAACTCGCGATCCGAGCGCGTCATACCGGCATGGTGAATACCAAAGCCGTACTGCAGCAAATCACGCAGGTGGGCATCCTTTGCCTCGTCCGCCGCCTCACGCAGCACCTCACGCGAGGCACCCGTTTGCGGAAGGAAAGAACTGAGCGTTTCCCGCGCTTCTGCGGTATCGCGCAAAAACTTGGCCGTTTTCGCCGTCTCCTTACGCGAGTGTGTGAAGATCAAAATCTGGTTCTTGCCTGCGTGCTCCATGACCTTGTCGTATGTCACTTCGTTCATCAGCTGCAGTCGCTTGATAGCCTTGGTCTCTGTAAGCCCGATAAATTCCTGGCGTAGTGGGCACGGTCGGTAGTGGGCGGGGAAGTACAGCAGACCACTCTCCGGGTTCACACGCAAGAACGCCGCCACATCTTCGTAGTTCGGCAGCGTCGCACTCAGACCCACAATACGCACAGGATCATTCAGCTGCTCCATTCGCCGAATGGTACGCGCCACAATGGCTTCCAATACAGGACCACGGTCATCGTGCAAAAGATGGATCTCATCAATGATGATCAGGCGCACCAGGTTGGTATACGAGGTATCCGAGCTCTTACGGCTAATCACATCCCACTTCTCCGGTGTCGTGACGATAATATGCGTCTCTGCAATCTGTGCTTTGGTCAGCTGACTGTCACCCGTGAGCTCGTTGACCACAACGCCATACTGCGTCAAGCGGGAGCGGAAATTGTTCGCTTGCTCTGCGACCAGCGCTTTCATCGGCGCCACATACACTATCTTGCACGCCGTCAAGTCCCATTGACCCGTCTCTTCGTCACGCCACTTGCCTAGCTCATGTAGGATCGTAAGCATGGCCACATTCGTCTTGCCCGCACCCGTCGGCGCACAGAGCAACATGGGCTCGTCGCTCCCGAATGCCACCGGGAAACATTTCGATTGCACAGGGTTCAGTGTCGTGGCATTCGCAAACGCAGGCTGCGCCCACGCAGGGAGTCGGCTGATCGGCACAAGTTCATCGGGCGATACAGTGCGCTTCTCTGGGGCTGGAATATGGATCTCTTCGTACCCCTTCTTCGTCCGCTTAAAGCTGCCCGCAGGCAGACGCACTTTCGGGTTCGTGTTCAAGTGGCCACCCTCGCTAAAAGCCATCGCCTCCAAATCCACTGTACCTCGTGGTGCTGCCATCGAACCGGGTGCCAAGGTCGCACGCGACGTAAGACGATGGGCTTCCCGCTTCGCAGCTTCCAAGTCATCCGCGCCCAGCGCCGGCTTCGCCGCGTCGCCAGCCAATCGTTTAAGGATCCATCCGACGTTCTTCTCACGCATGGCTACTTCCAAGTCCATACGATCGTCGTCTTTCGCTCGTGCCAAACGTGTACACCAGTAAATTACATCGCGGTTCTTGGTCAGCGTCTGTACAATATCAAAGTGATCGTAGTCAAACAGCTCCATCAAGCTGTTTTCGCAATCGCGCATATCCGACGCACTACCGAGAATCTCCAGCGCAGCATCCGCCTTCTCACTGGCCTCCATGGCATCAGGGTATGGCGTGCTCAAGAGACGCTGCAGCCAGTAGGCGTCCACATCGTGGACAGAGAGGGCATTGGCATCCGTCTCTGTTTCGTCACCAAGCACGAGATCGTCTTCGCCAGGCACATTTTCATCGTCCTGCTCCTCCTTGGGCTCTGCATTGTCGTCCTCCTCGTCATCATCCTCTGACTCTTCACGCACGACATACGTCTCTTCGTCTGGATTGCTTTCTTCCTCTTCATTGTCAAAGAGCACAGCCACACCAGCCTCACCGTCAACATTGGCAGCATCAGGCGCCGTTGCTGTTTCTTCCTCATAGTCAGTGAGACGCTTGCTAAGGTTCACATATTGGCTGAAGGTCTCTTCCGGTAGAGGGCCCAGGAAGCTTTCCATCTCTCGCTTCTTATCGAGGTCACGCATATTTTCGTCCTTCAGGACCTCAAGCGCAGTATCTGTCGCAGACCGAACAACTTCGCTTGTCTGATCACCCAGCGCGGACTGCACCATGCTGAGAATGAGCTCATATACATTACGTGTCTCGTCCGTGCGCGGCAAGTAGCGCAAACCGTCTAACTCTGCACTGGCTTGCAGCACATTTGCGTACTGGCCGGCCCCTGCACCATGCGCACGCTTCTTGGATACGACCAACTCGTCATTTTCAGCCGCCTTGCGCTTCTTTTTCTCGACGTCTGTGACTTGCGTCCGGGCTACACGCGAGCCCATGGCCTTGGGGTCAATACGACCCACAAGCGATTCCGCCTCGCCTGTAGGCTCATTCTCACCCTGCCTACGACCAGCGCTAAGGACCAACGATGACAGGGCCGAGTACTGGTACCCTGACAGGTCGCGCTGGCTCTTGGGCGGCATGTCGTCGTCGACCGTCTGTCGAGGCCCAGACGTGGTCGTCA
The DNA here is from genome assembly GCF_001278385.1 of Malassezia pachydermatis. Taxonomy (NCBI): domain Eukaryota; kingdom Fungi; phylum Basidiomycota; class Malasseziomycetes; order Malasseziales; family Malasseziaceae; genus Malassezia; species Malassezia pachydermatis. Next base: position 145,814 of record NW_017253143.1, read on the forward strand.
CCCCTCCTTTGCGTTCCTATCACGTGATGCAAAGTGGCAAAATGCGAATTTTTAATCGTCGCGCTGCAGACGACCGGAAGGAGGCGCGAACCCCATCGCCGTCGCTCCCTCTTCACGCGAGTCGTGTGTGTCATGAAGCTTGTGGCGTGTCCCATCGTAGCCTAACGTGTGTGAGAAGTGATCTTTGCACAGATTGGACAGGAGGACAGCGTTGATCTAGCTTTTCTGCCTTGGTTTTTACACCAGATCCGACCACCCTTACGACAAGAGACTCGTACGCGCCCGTTCTAACTCCCACCCTTGGCCCTCGCGGCGTAGGGCGGATTGCACAATGATATCAATTACAGAGCCTATGGAAAAGGCTACCAATATACCCAGTGTGCCAGCAGCTGCACCTACGCTTGCTTACCATGCCGACGCCAAAGCCAAGCCCCCTGCCTTGGGGCCGGTTATGGGCTCGTTTGCGCGGCCCGACGAGGTAAGCCACACGGCGGCACAGCCTTATGCAGCCGAGGAACCGCCTCCTGCAGAAGACGCGACCGATTCAGGCGATAATGACCAAGGCACCGATGAAGAAGCAGGTATTATTCGTTGCATTTGCCAATGCGATGATGACGATGGATTTACCATTCAGTGTGATCGCTGCTTGGTCTGGCAGCACTGTGCTTGTTTCGGCATGTCTCATGCTAGTGTACCTGACGAGTACTTGTGTGAACAGTGTGATCCACGGCCTGTCAACGTAGAATATGCTCGCGCTGTCCAACGCCGGCGGCTCCAGGAAGAGGCGCGGAAAGCTTCCAAAGTGCGTGATGCTACAGCGGCGGTGACGTTCTTTGAGTCAGCCGCGCAAGCGGCATGGAATACGGCCGTGCATGGCGAGAGTCCTCCCACGTCGCTGGGCCGGCGGCGTGCTACAGACGGACGTACATCGCCTGTGCGTGCCTCGGAGTCTGACAAGGGTGACGACGCCGAGCCAGCTTCGTCTGGCCGCGCCAAAACCAAAGCCAAGCGTGGCCGCTCTGCCTCGCGGAAGACTGGCAGTATTTCCATTCCCGCGCATTTGCGTGGCAGTGATGACGAAGACTACGACAAGCTGGAATCATGGCAAATTGAGTTTTCGCCCATCACGGCCAACATCATTCGTGACAATACTACAAAGCAGCGACTGGCCGACTATACGCAGCAATGGCACAAACGTACGCCGTTGCAGGCAGACGTCGACGAGCAGGGATGGATGATCGCGCCATTACGGTATGTCCAGGATGTGCATGGCGAGTTGTCCAACCCTGTGGCCGGTGATCCTAGGTATACCAAGTACGGCTTGGCCCCGATTGGCCATGAGTGTATCCCGATTTCGATGCGCTGTGCTTCGCTGTGCGACTATGCCGCTCGCGTTTATGTTCGTTCGATTTCCGACCAGGTGACCAACAACTTCTTCAACAATATCATGCACAAACCCACGGATGCGTCGCAGCCGCAAAAAATCTGGTCGGCGTCCAAGACGTTTTGCCGTCCAGCCATGTTTGGGCTGTTTGCGCAAGCGGCCATTCCGCCCGGTGCGTTTATTTCAGAATACTGTGGTGAAGTTTACGATGCGCATTCGTACCGCATGAATCCCATCAATCAGTACCGCCAGATGGGCACGTGCAAGCCGCATGTCCGCATGTTTCCCACGCCCCTCCATGTCGTGGTGGATGCACGGACGTATGGCAATATTGCTCGGTTTGTGCGAGCGAGTTGCCATCCCAATGCGGTGGTCCGTCCCATTTTGCAGTACACGGAGCGCGAGGAGCCACGGTGGGTGCTTGGCCTCTTTGCGATTGCTCCCATTCCCAAGTCGCATGAGATTACTGTCGGATGGGATTGGGATGATCAACATATTGTCCATGTGCTACCGGGCCTGGTCAAGCGGCCGTGGGCGTTTGACGATACGCCGCGTTTCCGGTCCGCCACGGAGGCCAAGCGCCAGCGGGCGTTGGAATTGGAAGCGTTCACGCAGCGTGGCGATTTTCCGTATGCGAACACCATCCTTGCGACGAAGCTGCATGTCGTGATGGCCTTGCTACTCAGCTATGCCACGTGCGGGTGTCTGGGCCCGTCGTTGGGCGGCTCGAGCACCAATGCCTTCTTAATGCGACGGCAAAACTGTGCAGTGACACAGATGTTGCGTGTGAGCCAGGGCATGCCGTTGTTGTACACGACGCACATTATGAAAAGCTCTACCAAAGCGAAGCCCATTACCTTGACGCCGCTTGTAGGTGTGTTCCGTTATTGGACCGACGAGACGCCGATGACCAGCGAAGATCACTTGCGTGCGAAGCTGGCGCAGAATGGATGCTATGTGCAGCGTGTGATGCAGACAGGCGACGAGCCGCCATGCCGTAATGAAGCGGACGAGCCGATAGACGCCGAGGACCCATGGGACGCTGGCTACGCCTCTTCCGCGACCGAATTTATGGAAGATGGCATGGCGTACGCCAGTGACGAGGAGGACCCGATTGTGACGAAAGCTATGGATGTCATCAAGCAGGAGCAGGAGACATCGCTATCGCCACCATGGGGCGCTACCCCACGGCCTGCCGCCAAGAAGAACGATCGTCGACGTGCTCGGCCGGCTGTAGCGGCGCCTGCGCTAGTCGCCGAGGCCCCGAAAGCGCGGACCAAGCGAGCAGCGCGCCCAAGTACGGTGCCGACTCGCACAGAGAGCGCAGCGAAGCGTCAGAAAGTACGTGCGCTCTTTGATGTGGGCGATGCGAGCTCGCCTGTGACGTCGGACGAGGAGCGTGAGCGAGAGCGATCACCCTCGCGGCATGTGCGGACCAAGTCGACGACGCCAGAGGAGAAAAGCACATCGACTCGGGCAAGTCGTCACGTCTCGCCGACCTCGTCTCGGTCCGCAGCGACGCCGCCTGTGGCCTCGCCCACGGTGGTGCCGACGTCCAAGGATGCGGTGCCGATGCGCACACCTACGCCGCCCGTGGCCAAGACGTTGCTGCCTGTGTCCTCGACGCCTGTCGTGGAGGCGGCGACGGTGCCTGCCGTGGAGCCTACATCGGCCTCGGCGACGCCTGTGCCTGAGCCCGTGCCTGAGCCAGCCCCGCCGCCGAAGCGGTTGTCGCTGGCCGAGTACAAGAAACGGCTCGCGAGTCGTCGACAATCGGAAGCGACAAACGATGCGCCAAGTTCCACGACACCCACCGGCACCTCGACACCGTCGAACGACTCGCCTGTGCCTGTGCCTACGACGCCGAGCCTAACGACGTTCCCCAGCACAGGCAACACGGCAACGACCCCGCCTTCGGTGCCGCTCTCGGATCGTGACGCCGTTCGATCGGTGATCATACCCCAATCACCCTCGCCTCCTCACGTGCCATCTCCCCGCGCCATCGCACCCACCTGGGAGTCACGGGCAGCGACGCTGACGACGA